>NC_069505.1:121354602-121654602 GCF_027579735.1 Bombina bombina
ATATTAGGGTTAATATAGTTAATATCGTTATTATATTATATATATATATTAAGTATAATAACCCTATCTAACTCTAACATCCCTAACTAAATTCTTATTAAAATAGATCTAATTAATATTAATATTATTAATTAAAATATTCCTATTTAAATCTAAATTAATAATTACATTGTAGCTATTTTAGGGTTTATATTTATTTTACAGGTAATCAGCCAATCGGATTGAACTTGAATCTGATTGGCTGATTCAATCAGCCAATCAGATTTTTCTACCTTAATTCCGATTGGCTGATAGAATCCTATCAGCCAATCGAAGAAGAAGATTGAAGATGCCGCTTTGCTTGAAGACATCGCCGGATGGAAGAAGACTTCACTGCCGCTTGATTGAAGACATTGCCCGGATGGAAGAAGACTTCACTGCCGCTTGATTGAAGACATCGCCGGATGGAAGAAGACTTCTCTGCCGCTTGATTGGACATCGCCCGGATCGGATGAAGAGTTCTGCCCGGCTGGGTGAAGACAAGGTAGGGAGATCTTCAGGGGGTAGTGTTAGGTTTTTTTAAGGGGGGTTTAGGTGGGTTTAGAATAGGGGTATGTGGGTGGTGGGTTGTAATGTTGGGGGGTGGTATTGTGTTTTTCTTTTACAGGCAAAAGAGCTGTTTTCTTTGGGGCATGCCCCGCAAAAGGCCCTTTTAAGGGCTGGTAAGGTAAAAGAACTCTGAACTTTTTTAATTTTGAATAGGGTAGGGAATTTTTTTTATTTTGGGGGGCTTTATTATTTTATTAGGGGGCTTAGAATAGGTGTAATTAGCTTAAAAATCTTGTAATTTTTTATTTTTTGTAATGTAGTGTTTTTTTTTTTATAATTTAGTTTAGTTTATTTTATTGAATTTTAGTTTAGATATTTGTAGTTTATTTAATTTATTGATAGTGTAGGTATATTTGTAACTTAGGTTAGGATTTATTTTACAGGTAAATTGGTAATTATTTTAACTAGGTAGCTATTAAATAGTTATTAACTATTTAATAGCTATTGTACCTAGTTAAAATAAATACCAAGTTACCTGTAAAATAAATATAAACCCTAAAAAAGCTACAATGTAATTATTAATTACATTGTAGCTATCTTAGGGTTTATTTTATAGGTAAGTATTTAGATTTAAATAGGAATATTTTAATTAATAATATTAATTAGATCTATTTTAATAAGAATTTAGTTAGGGATGTTAGAGTTAGATAGGGTTATTATACTTAATATATATATAATAGAATAACGATATTAACTATATTAACCCTAATTTAATTAGGGTTAATATAGTTAATATATATAATATAATAACTATATTAACTATATTAACCCTAATATAATTAGGGTTAATATAGTTAATATAGCTGGCGGCGGTGTAGGGGGATTAAATTAGGGGTTAATATTTATAAAATAGATGGCGGCGGGATAGGGGCTCACTTTAGGGGGTAGGTAAGGTAGATGGCGGTGATGTAAGGGGCTCACTTTAGTGGGTAGGTAAGGTAGATGGCGGCGGGGTAGGAGCTCACTTTAGGGGGTAGGTAAGGTAGATGGCGGCGGTGTAAGGGGCTCACTTTAGGGGGTAGGGGCTCACTTTAGGGGGTAGGTAAGGTAGATGGCGGTGATGTAAGGGGCTCACTTTAGTGGGTAGGTAAGGTAGATGGCGGCGGGGTAGGAGCTCACTTTAGGGGGTAGGTAAGGTAGATGGCGGCGGGGTAAGGGCTCACTTTAGGGGGTAGGTAAGGTAGATGGCGGTGGGGTAGGAGTCCACTTTAGGGGGTAGGTAAGGTAGATGGCGGCGGGGTAGGGGGCTCACATTAGGGGGTTATAGATTTAATATAGCTGGCGGCGGGGTCCGGGAGCGGCGGTTTAGGGGTTAATAACTTTATTAGGTGGCGGCGGGGTCCGGGAGCGGCGGTTTAGGGGTTAATACATTTTTTATTGTTAGGATAGTGAGGGGGGATAGCGGATAGAGGGTTAGAAGTGTCGGGCTATATTTAGGAGGCGTGTTAGATAGTACGGGTGATTTTATAACTTTAGTCAGGTTTTGTAGGCATCGGCAGTTTCTAAAGTGCCATAAGTCACTGGCGACTCCAGAAATTTGTACTTACGCAGATTTCTGGACATCGCTGGTTTGTCAGACTTACGGCACTTTAGCCTCTGACGGCGCCGTATATAGGATAGCTCGAGTTGCGAGCTGAAACTGCGGGCGGCGGGGGTTCCCTCTCTTGCGCCGCAAGTGGGGCTTTCAAATTACCTGTGCGGATGTTACTTTTATGCTCTATAATGCGATATTTGGCGCTTCTTGTCGACTCGCCAATATAAACTCCACCACATGGGCATTTAATCATATATATATGTTGTAAGGCAGGTGAAATACCCTTTAATATTATATTTTTTTCCTGTATGGGGATGATAATATACTGAATAACTAACATTATTACAACATGAACATCCCAAACATGGGAACCAGCCCAAGTTCTTGGATATAATATATTGCATATTAATTTTAATATTAGAACCCACATCTGCTTTCACTAATTTAGACTGAGTGTTAGTGCCCCTTTTATATGCAGGCATAGGGCCTACTTTAAACTCTTATATATTGGGGTTACAGCTAGTTAACACATCCCATTCCCAATGTTTATTAATAATTCGCAAACTTTCATTACTCTGAGCATTATATTCAGTCACAAATAAAAGCCTATCATTTTTGTTGATTTTATTAATATTAACATTACCAGACATCCTAGGTTTCAATAGACTAGATCTAGGTATTGATTTAACAATATTGATCTCTTCATGAATTAATATTTCAGGGTACCCTCTCTCTTTAAATCTTTCGCCCATCTCTTTCAGTCTAACATCAACTATAGTCTCATCTGAGAAAATTTTACGTACACGTAACATTTGGCTATGGGGTAAACTTTTAATAAGAGAAGGTGGATGAGCACTTTCATATCTTAATAGACTATTATGGTCTGTGCTCTTCCTGAATAAATCAGTGTTAAAAGAATTGCCCATTTTTATAACTCTGACATCAAGAAAGTCTATGTATTCCTCATTTCAAGTAAGTTTAAACTTGATACTGCTAGTTGCTATATTCAATTTATTAACAAAACTAACCAGGGTTCCAATGTCGCCCAGCCATATCCCAAATATATCGTCGATATAGCGCCACCAGGTTGCACTATATCGAACAAATAACTGATTAGAAAAAACATACCTTTCTTCATATAAATTCATAAAGACATTGGTGTAATTAGGGGTGGCATTGGAACCCATGGCAGTGCCTTGGAGCTGAAGAAAAAAATCATCTTTGAACATAAAATAATTCCCATACAGGATAATCATTAATAAATTCATAAAAAAAATTAATTTGAGCAGAATTATACTTGTTGTCTGACTTTAAAGCAATTTTAACAGAATCAATCCCATTAGAATGTTTAATATTAGTGTATAAGCTTTCAGCATCTAAGCTATACATAATGAATTTAGTGGTAGGGAGAGCAAGGGAGTTAAGCTTAAGTAAAAAATCCCCTGTATCCTTGATAAAGGAGTTGGATAGTTTTACATAAGGACAAAATATCTTATCTAGAAAAATAGAGATGTTGGTGAAGACTGAATTGGTGCTTGCCACTATTGGGCAGCCAGGAGGCTTAGATAGACATTTATGCACCTTTTGGGAGGGCGTAAATAACAGGGGTGCTAGGTTTCTCTATAAACAGAAAGGCTGCTACATCTTTCCCTATAATATTATCTCTTTCTGGACTTTAAATACAGGGTTGTAAGACAGTTTCTGATAAACCATTTTGTCACCAAGTTGTCTATTGATTTCATGTACATAATCATTCTTATCTAACACGACTAAAGCACCACCTTTATCCACCCTTTCGGGTGAACTGCTTGTGCAACCAATTGGCAAGGGGTGTCAATCAATCCGATCGTATATGATCAGGCGGATTGATGTACGCAACCTCAGAGGCAGCGGACGAGTTAAGGAGCAGCGGTCTAAAGACCGCTGCTTCTTAACTACTGTTTCCGGCGAACCTGAAGGCTCGCACGGAAACAGGACAATTAGGGGCGATTCGGTCCTTGTTAAATCAGCCACAATGTATGAAACATGTAAACTGTAGCTAGTTTATTGTATACTTATTATACTATTGTTAATTAATTAATACATTTATTGATGAGCAATTTATTTATTATGTTAGGGCTTATACACAAACTTTTTTAGAGTAAATTAACTTGTTCTGCATTTCCAATAGTTTAACATTTTGGCTGCCAGAGAAGACTTCACATTTCATATAGCAAAGCTTTACACCCTCTTTGGCAGCAATGGGGTTAAAAATGATACAGCACAAAAAGCTCCCTGTAAATTAGATGAATTTTAAAAAGGATACAACTCTAACCTTTATGTACAAATCTATATATCTCCCCATCTCTTATCATTTGCTTCCGATAATGTTTCATGTGAGTTTTTTATGTACAATATGTATATTTTTAAATATTCATGAAATCTCTATTATGTAAGGTAAATGACCAAGCTTCTAAAAGACTACAATAATATAAATCATTAGGAAGACATTAACATGTCTTGCAGAAGCTGTCCAGAATATTACTCAGTATACATATTTATATACTGTTTCTTTGTCTGCCATTTTCTTTTTTTTCCTGCTCTCTCTTCTCTCTCATTTTAGATTCTATAATGAACAGTTAATGAAGGCAGAATCATCCTCCAATTTACAAAAATAACGAGACGAGGAAAAAAAAAAGAAAAAAAAATTAAAAGGAAATTCCAATGTGCAAATAAAATGTTCTATTTTTTTAAAAAAACTATCTTCAGGAACTATGTATAGGGAGGGATATGAATGTTTGTATGTATGTATATAAATTGGCAACAACGTTTTCTAGCTAACATTTAAAAGCAATAAAATGACCAACATAAAATGTCCCCAACCCCCCTTTGGAATATTGCATGACATCATCAATTGCCTCACTAACAACATCCCATGTGAAATTGTTGATGACATAATAACTGATATCACTGGTGACATCACCATTGATATAGAGGGGGGTAGTTATCAAGCCGTCAACCTCAAATACGCTGGAATTCCGCAGCGTATTTGTGGCGAGGCTGATTCGACTTAGTTATCAAAGGCTACAGACCAGCAAAAGTAGAATTTTGTGACGTAAACTTCGATCCGCCGGTACGCTCGGCACTTTTACGGCCCAGCGTACCTTGTTTTCAAACCGCCACCATGGAGGAGGCGGATCTCATAGGAATCAATGGGAGTCTAACCATAGCGAAAGTACAAGTTCGCTGCTGACAGACATCCCATTCATTCCTATGGGAGCTGTCTGCACCTAACACCCTAATATGTACCCCGAGTCTAAACACCACTAATCTGTCCCCCCTACACCGCCGCAACTAAATAAAGTTATTTCCCCCTAAACCGCCGCTCCCGGAGCCCACCAACACTATAATAAATATGTTAACCCCTAAACCGCCGCTCCCGGAGCCCACCGCAAGCTACTCTATACATATTAACCCCTAAACTGCCGCTCCCGGAGCCCACTGACACTATAATAAATATGTTAACCCCTAAACTGCCGCTCCCGGAGCCCACCGCAAGCTACTCTATACATATTAACCCCTAAACCGCCGCTCCCGGAGCCCACCGACACTATAATAAATATGTTAACCACTAAACCGCCACTCCCGGAGCCCACCGCAAGCTACTCTATACATATTAACCCCTAAACCGCCGCTCCCGGAGCCCACCGCCACCTACATTATACATAGTAACCCCTATCCTGCCCCCCCTATACCGTCGCCCTCTATAATAAATTTATTAACCCCTATCCTGCCCCCCCTACACCGTCGCCACCTATAATAAATTTATTAACCCCTATCCTGCCCCCCCTACACCGTCGCCACCTATAATAAATTTATTAACCCCTATCCTGCCCCCCCTACACCGTCGCCACCTATAATAAATTTATTAACCCCTATCCTGCCCCCCACTACACCGCCGCCACTGTAATAAAATTATTAACCCCTAAACCTAAGTCTAACACTAACCCTAACACCCCCCTAACTTAAATATTAATTAAATAAATCTAAATCATATTTCTATTATGAACTAAATGAATCCTATTTAAAACGAAATACTTACCTGTAAAATAAACCCTAAGATAGCTACAATATAATTAATAATTACATTGTAGCTATCTTAGGCCTAGATTTACAGTTTGGCGGTAGCCGTGAAAACCAGCGTTAGAGGCTCCTAACGCTGGTTTTAGGCTACCTCCGGTATTTGGAGTCACTCAAAAAAGGGTCTAACGCTCACTTTTCAGCCGCGACTTTTCCATACCGCAGATCCCCTTACGTAAATTGCGTATCCTATCTTTTCAATGGGATTTTTCTAACTCCGGTATTTAGAGTCGTGTCTGAAGTGAGCGTTAGAAATCTAACGACAAAACTCCAGCCGCAGAAAAAAGTCAGTAGTTAAGAGCTTTCTGGGCTAACGCCGGTTCATAAAGCTCTTAACTACTGTACTCTAAAGTACACTAACACCCATAAACTACCTATGTACCCCTAAACCGAGGTACCCCCACATCGCCGCAACTCAATTAAAATTTTTTAACCCCTAATCTGCCGACCGCCACCTACGTTATCCTTATGTACCCCTAATCTGAAGCCCCTAACAACGCCAACCCCTATATTATATTTATTAACCCCTAATCTGCCCCCCACAACATCGCCGCCAGCTACCTACACTTATTAACCCGTAATCTGCCGTCCGCACGCCGCCGCCAGCTACATTATCCCTATGTACCCCTAATCTGCTGCCCTAACATCGCCGACCCCTATATTATATTTATTAACCCCTAACCTGCCCCCCACAACGTCGCCGCCAACCTACCTACAATAATTAACCCCTAATCTGCCGACCGCAAAGAGCCGCCAGCTACATTATAGCTATGTACCCCTAATCTGCTGCCCCTAACACCGCCAACCCCTATATTATATTTATTAACCCCTAACCTGCCCTCCCTAACATCGCCGACACCTAACTTCAATTATTAACCCCTAATCTGCCGACCGAATCTCGCCGCTATTCTAATAAATGTATTAACCCCTAAAGCTAAGTCTAACCCTAACACTAACACCCCCCTAAATTAAATATAATTTTAATCTAACGAAATTAATTAACTCTTATTAAATAAATTATTCCTATTTAAAGCTAAATACTTACCTGTAAAATAAATCCTAATATAGCTACAACATAAATTATAATTATATTATAGCTATTTTAGGATTAATATTTATTTTACAGGTAACTTTGTATTTATTTTAACCAGGTACAATAGCTATTAAATAGTTAAGAACTATTTAATAGCTAAAATAGTTAAAATAATTACAAATTTACCTGTAAAATAAATCCTAACCTAAGTTACAATTAAACCTAACACTACACTATCAATAAATTAATTAAATAAAATACCTACAATTACCTACAATTAAACCTAACACTACACTATCAATAAATTAATTAAATACAATACCTACAAATAACTACAATGAAATAAACTAACTAAAGTACAAAAAATAAAAAAGAACTAAGTTACAAAAAATAAAAAAATATTTACAAACATAAGAAAAATATTACAACAATTTTAAACTAATTACACCTACTCTAAGCCCCCTAATAAAATAACAAAGCCCCCCAAAATAAAAAAATGCCCTACCCTATTCTAAATTACTAAAGTTCAAAGCTCTTTTACCTTACCAGCCCTGAACAGGGCCCTTTGCGGGGCATGCCCCAAGAAGTTCAGCTCTTTTGCCTGTAAAAAAAAACATACAATACCCCCCCCAACATTACAACCCACCACCCACATACCCCTAATCTAACCCAAACCCCCCTTAAATAAACCTAACACTAAGCCCCTGAAGATCTTCCTACCTTGTCTTCACCATACCAGGTTCACCGATCCGTCCTGGCTCCAAAATCTTCATCCAACCCAAGCGGGGGCTGGCGATCCATCTTCCAGCGGCTGAAGAGGTCCAGAAGAGGCTCCAAAGTCTTCATCCTATCCGGGAAGAAGAGTAGATCCGGACCGGCAACCATCATCTTCCAAGCGGCATCTTCTATCTTCATCCGATGAGGACCGGCTCCATCCTGAAGACCTCCACCGCGGACCCATCTTCATCCGGCGACGTCCAACTGAAGAATGACGGTTCCTTTAAGGGACATCATCCAAGATGGCGTGCCTCGAATTCCGATTGGCTGATAGGATTCTAAAAATTCAGCCAATCGGAATTAAGGTAGGAATATTCTGATTGGCTGATGGAATCAGCCAATCAGAATCAAGATCAATCCGATTGGCTGATCCAATCAGCCAATCAGATTGAGCTCGCATTCTATTGGCTGATCGGAACAGCCAATAGTATGCAAGCTCAATCTGATTGGCTGACTGGATCAGCCAATCGGATTGAACTTGAATCTGATTGGCTGATTCAATCAGCCAATCAGATTTTTCCTACCTTAATTCCGATTGGCTGATAGAATCCTATCAGCCAATTGGAATTGAAGGGACGCCATCTTGGATGACGTCCCTTAAAGGAGCCTTCATTCGTTGGTAGTCCGTCAGGAAAGAAGGATGTTCCGCATCGGCAGGATGAAGATTCAAGACCCGGCTTCGAAGATGACCTCTCCTGGATAGAAGACTTCTTCAGCGCCTCTTGGAAGATGACCTCGCCCGGATGTTTTAATATTTTTTTAAATGATTGTAACTTATTTGTTTTATTTTTTGTAACTTAGCTTTTTTTATTTTTTGTACTTTAGTTAGTTTATGTAATTGTATTTAATTGTAGTTATTTGTAGTTAATTTATTTAATTAATGTAATGATAGTGTAGTGTTAGGTTTAATTGTAACTTAGGTTAGGATTTATTTTACATGTTATTTTGTATTTCTTTTAGCTAGGTAGTTATTAAATAGTTAATAACTATTTAATAACTATTCTAACTAGCTAAAATAAATACAAAGTTACCTGTAAAATAAATATAAATCCTAAGATAGCTACAATGTAATTATTAATTATATTGTAGCTATCTTAGGGTTTATTTTACAGGTAAGTATTTAGTTTTAAATAGGAATAATTTATTAAAGTATAGTGTAGTGTTAGGTGTAATTGTAACTTAGGTTAGTTTTTAGTTTACAGGTAAATTTCTCTTTATTTTAGCTAGGTAAGCTATTAAATAGTTAATAACTATTTAATAGCTATTGTACCTAGTTAAAATAAATTGAAAGGTACCTGTAAAATAAAAATAAATCATAAGATAGCTACAATATAATTATTATTTATATTGTAGCTATATTAGGGTTTATTTTATAGGTAAGTATTTAGTTTTAAATAGGATTCAATTAGTTCATAATAGAAATATGATTTAGATTTATTTAATTAATATTTAAGTTAGGGGGGTGTTAGGGTTAGTGTTAGACTTAGGTTTAGGGGTTAATAATTTTATTACAGTGGCGGCGGTGTAGTGGGGGGCAGGATAGGGGTTAATAAATGTATTATAGGTGGCGACGGTGTAGGGGGGGCAGGATAGGGGTTAATAAATTTAATATAGGTTGCGTCGGGTTTAGGGAGCGGCGGTTTAGGGGTTAAACTATTTATTTATTTGTGGCGAGGTGCGGGATCAGCAGGATAGGGGTTAATAACTTTATTATAGAGGGCGACGGTATAGGGGGGCAGGATAGGGGTTACTAGGTATAATGTAGGTGGCAGCGGTGTCCGGGAGCGGCGGTTTAGGGGTTAATACATGTATAAGACTTGCGGCGGGGTCTAGGAGCGGCGGTTTAGGGGTTAATACATTTATCAGAATTGCGGCAGGGTCTAGGAGCGGCGGTTTAGGGGTTAGTAACTTTATTTAGTTGCGGGGGGCTCCGGGGGCACCGGTATAGGGGTTAGAACAGTGTAGTTTAGTGTGAGTGCTTAGTGACAGGCTAGCAAGAAAGCTGTCAAACAGCCGAAGAGCAGCGAGATCGGATGAGTGATAACTCTCTCAGTCTGCTGCTCATCGCCCCGCTGCTTTTTGACAGCTTTACTTGATAACTTAGGCAAATTTTTTCAGGTCCGCGGCGGCGATGTGAGGCGAGCTTAGGCGGGCGTATTGGGCCAGCGAAGGCAGGAAAGTTGACACGTTGATAACTACCCCCCCAGAGTGTAAACTGCACAATCTAAGGTCATTGTCCCTTACAAGCCCCTGGTCACTATTTAATTTCCTCTCTCCCTCAAATGCAACCACCTCCTCATCAATCTACTTTATACACAATCTTTTCCTCACAATCTCACTATAAGGACCCTTACCTGGAAGGCTCCTTCTCAGCTTCCCATGTGGAGAGAGACACAGAGATCTGTCTGAAGCTGCTGTGCTTCAACTCCTTAGGCCTGTGAGGCCGTGCCTTCCTAGGATTTAGAGTCATCCTGTTGATTGCAGGAACTCAGACCTGGGGGAATCAGGTGTGGGAGTTCATATAAAAGTGCAATCAGCCCTTCACTCCCTGCTGAGCTATTGCCTATGCAGAGCATACTTCTCTGGTTCCTGCTCTTGAGTCATGTGTACCTGTGCATACCTTCCATGTTCCTGAAGCTAAATATCTCTGCTGTGATACCTGTGTATGCTTACCCTGATTCTGAGACCAAGCATCTCTGCTGTGATACCTGTGTATGCTTACCCTGATTCTGAGACTGTATGCTTACCTTGCTTTTTAGACCAAGCACCTCAGCTGTGATACCTATGTATGCTTACCTTGCTTCTGAGACCAAGCACCTCTGCTGTGATACTTGTGTATGCTTACCTTGCTTCTGAAGCCAAGCATCTCTGCTGTAATACCTGTGTATGCTTACCTTGCTTCTGAAGCCAAGCACCTCTGCTGTGATACCTGTGTATGCTTACCTTGCTTCTGAAACCCAACACCTCTGCTGCGATACTTGTGTATGCTTACCTTGCTTCTGAAGCCAAGCACCTCTGCTGTGATACCTGTGTATGCTTACCTTGCTTCTGAAACCAAACACCTCTGCTATGATACCTTTGTATGTTTACCTTGCTTCTAGAGGCAAGCACCTCTACAGTGATACCAGCATATACTTACCCTGTTCCTAAAACCAAGCATATCTACAGTGATACCTGTGTATGCTTACCTTGTTCCTGAAACCAAGCATCTCTACGGTGATACCTGTGTATACTTATCCTCTTCCTGAAACCAAGCATCTCTACGGTGATACCTGTGTATACTTATCCTCTTCCTGAAACCAAGCATCTCTACGGTGATACCTGTGTATACTTATCCTCTTCCTGAAACCAAGCATCTCTACAGTGATACCTGTGTATGCTTACCTTGTTCCTGAAACCAAGCATCTCTACGGTGATACCTGTGTATACTTATCCTCTTCCTGAAACCAAGTATCTCTATGGTGATACCTGCATATGCTTACCCTGTTCCTGAAACCAAGCATCTCTACTGTGATACCTGTGTATGCTTATCTTGCTCCTGAAACCAAACATCTCTACTGTGATCCCTATACATGCTTATCTTCATCCTGAAGGCCTAACCCTCACCAACAGTACCCACTGGGTAGTCTGTCCTTGTTGAGAGACTTTAGCTTAAAGTGTTCTTTTTCTTCTCTCAAACACCAGTACATTGTCAATTGTACTTTTTTGCAAAATATTTTTTATTTGATTATCTTCAGGATGGATTATGACCTTACATTGTTTTACCTATTGTTTCCTTGCATTACTTCAGTAAATTGTATTCAAGAAAATACTTTCTTTGTTCTGTGTTTCCATTCCTGCATACTGAGTTCCAAACACCTCCCCTCACGCTCACACTCACCTCCTTTCCCCCCACTCACATTTTATTCCCTCTAACTCATCTTCTCAACAACATTTCCTTCCCACCCTGTTCACCCTCAAACACCAGCTTCTGTTAATTCTTTTAGCCATTCCTCCTCAAACACCGCCTCCTTCTCAACCTCTCTTCCCACCGCCTTGATATCCATTATCCTGCTCACCCACTCAAACAGCTTCCTCTTCACCCCATCTATTCAAAGTCTTCATCACTCCCGCTTATTACTCTCTCCCTCGCACACAACACCATACTTATGTCTGTTACACAAAGCCTCCTCTTTACCCTCTTGTTCCTTCTTCTTTACACACAGACCCCCTTACCCTCTTAGGCCACTGCCCCTCACATGCCAGCCCTTGCTCACCCTTTCATGCCTCCCTTGCACACAGCCTCTTCCTCCTCTCTTCCCCTCTACCTTGAATATTTAGCTCCTGCTCTATATTCCTCCTGTATCTGCACTCCCACTTCATATAGGATTACAACCAGGGTGCTAAATTAAAGTAATCTGTATAAGTTTAGTAAGGGACTGCACTCACTGGGTTTAGATTAAAAATAATTCTTGTGATTATTAAAACATGGTGAGGTTTCAAGGTACACAGGCGTTTGGTCAAAGGAAGGGGTCTGTGTACCTTGAAACGTCACCATGTTTTATTTTATATAAATATACACATATATATATATATATATGGAACTAGAAGCGGAAACAGAAAAAGGCGCTAAAATGAATGGGCACTAAAAATATATATAAACATATAAAGGAAAATATACTTATATAAATACTAGATGGCAGGAATCCCCTTGGAACAAAAAAACAACCTTAAAGCAGCTATCCCTTTAAGGAGAGTGAGAGCTGCAACAAGACAGAGAGAAGCTCCCTAGCTTCCACAGCACTCCCTCACCACAAAATATAGATAAACAATAGGGCATGTAAAGAGACAAAATAGCGCTGGTTGTATAGAGATGTGGTGGACATCGTAATGATAGTATAAATATGTAATAAACAGCGTAAAAAAATGTGTCAGGTTATACACTAGTAATAACCATACAGGAATATGACAATCAATACATGTATATATAGTAGTACTGTGCACTTATATATTATACAAGAAATACTGGAGTATTCCACAGGCAGACTGTGGATATATGTGAAGTGCAGACTTACAAGACAGAACCTCAATCATATGAGGTAAGTGATCCGCACATCAGGAGATTCCTCTCATGGATTTCAGCTAGCTTCCTTGGATATTGGTGAAACTTCAGTTCATTAGCACGCTGGTTTCCCTCGGCTTCCTTGGGTATGGGTGAAACTTCAGTTGGTTAGCACGCTGATTTCCCTCGGCCTCTTTAAGTATGGTTCCTCTCAGGATAGGGTGGAAATTCCAGCCGCATATGTGAGGGAAGAAAAGAGGCTCAAATAGTGTGATATTGTTTAAAAAAAACTTGATACTTTATTCACACACATACACTCCTAAAAATGCCTGCTTACATTAAATGTCCTCACAAGTATGAGGTATAAGCACAGTGGTTAACACACACAGTAGTTGCAAAGGTGCAGTCCTATTCTGCAAATGCTCAATGAAATGTTTGTAAATATCAACAACAAAGCAAAGTCTTTGGTGAGTGAAAATACACCGGTTTCAAAGGCTATAAAATACTTCCTTCTTCTTCAGAGTCTCTGAAGAAGAAGGAAGTATTTTATAGCCTTTGAAACGCGTTAGACCTAGAAAAACAGAAATGGACTGATTCAATACCGGATACCCCAGTGTATTTTCACTCACCAAAGACTTTGCTTTGTTGCTGATATTTACAACCATTTCATTGAGCATTTGCAGAATAGGACTGCACCTTTGCAACTACTGTGTGTGTTAACCGCTGTGCTTATACCTCATACTTGTGAGGACATTTAATGTAAGCAGGCATTTTTAGGAGTGTATGTGTGTGAATAAAGTATTACGTTTTTTTTAAACAATATCACACTATTTGAGCCTCTTTTCTTCCCTCACATATGCGGCTGCAATTTCCACCCTATCCTGAGAGTAACCATACTTAAAGAGGCCGAGGGAAATCAGTGTGCTAACCAACTGAAGTTTCACCCATACCCAAGGAAGCCGAGGGAAACCAGCGTGCTAATGAACAGTCTGCCTGTGGAATACTCCAGTATTTCTTGTATAATATAGAAGTGCACAGTACTACTATATATACATGTATTGATTGTCATATTCTTGTATGGTTATGTCTAGTGTATAACCTGATGCATTTTTTTATGCTGTTTATTACATATTTATACTATCATTACGATGTCCACCACATCTCTATACAACCAGCGCTATTTTGTCTCTTTACATGCCCGCTTGTTTATCTATCTATCTATATATATATTTCCTTTCTAACTGTAAATATACACACAAATATATATATATTTTGTACTAGTAATATCAATGATGATGTCATGCAAAGCTCTCATGAGGTGAATGTGTCAGATTAAGTTAGGAATTTCTTTGCTTTTAAACATTTGATAGAAAGCAAAAACTCTGGCATTAGCGTAATTTGTTTGCCAATTAATTTCTTTGTGTTTCCCCACAAAATTAAAGCAAATATAATCTGCATATACATTTAGAAAAAGGAACCAAATATAATTATTTCTAAATTTCTTTATTTGCTTCTAAAAATTAAAAGAACAACAAACACTTCTATTCTGCAAAAATGAGCATGAATACAGTATATTATATTATATACATGGATATAGGCTGATAGGTGGATTGTTTATAATACAACCACCATTTCCAACAAAAGGCCGACCTAAGCTTCTTCATTACTGGGCCAAAACTCAGATAGGAACCAACTAAAGGCTACATTATGAGTGGAGTGCTATTTATTGCTTCAGCTCATGCCATAACTACGCTTGACTTTGGCTCTTTACGTGGGTAGGGTAGCATGCATTTTACAATTTGAAATTCAAAAGTTTTTGCTCGCACGGTAACCCGATGCACACAAAAAGCCGAAGTTACAATATCATGACCACATTAACGTACTTCCCCTAGACTTTAATGGCTTGAGAAAAGCAGAAACCTAACACTCTTACTCACACACTAACGCAACCATAAGCCCCCTACTCCTAAACCACCACACTTTGCCAAGTGCAAAGTCCCCACTAAACTATTAACCCATGAATTGCCACACACATCACTAAGTACCCTATATACTATTAACCCCTAAAACCGCCATTCCCTCATATAGCAGACTGCATATATAGGGGGGTAGTTATCAAGCCGTCTACTTTTCTGGCTTCGCCGGCCCAATACGCCTGCCTAAGCTCGCCTACCTTCGCCGCCGCAGACCTGAAAAAATACGCCTAAGTTATCAAATAAAGCTGTCAAAAAGCCGCGGGGCGATGAGCAGCAGACTGTGACAGTTATCACTCATCCGATCTCGCTGCTCTTTGGCTTTTTCCCAGCTTTATTGCTAGCATGTCACTAAGCACTCACACTAAACTACACTGTTCTATCCCTATACCGGCGCCCCCGGAGCCTCCCGCAACTCAATAAAGTTACTAACCCCTAAACCGCCGCTCCTAGACCCTGCCGCAACTCTTATAAATGTATTAACCCCTAAACCGCCGCTCCCGGACACCGCTGCCACCTACAGTATACCTAGTAACCCCTATCCTGCCCCCCCTACACCGTCGCCCTCTATAATAAAGTTATTAACCCCTATCCTGCTGATCCCGCACCTCTCCGCAACTAAATAAATAGTTTAACCCCTAAACCGCCGCTCCCTGAACCCGCCGCAACCTATATTAAACCTATTAACCCCTATCCTGCCCCCCTACACCGTCGTCACCTATAATAAATTTATTAACCCCTAATCTGCCTCCCCTACACTGTCGCCCCCTATAATAAATTTATTAACCCCTATCCTGCCCCCCACTACGCCGCCGCCACTGTAATAAAATTATTAACCCCTAAACCTAAGTCTAACCCTAACCCTAACGCCCCCCTAACTCAAATATTAATTAAATAAATCTAAATAATATTTTTATTATTAACTACATTAATCCTATTTAAAACTAAATACTTACCTATAAAATAAACCCTAATATAGCTACAATATAAATAATAATTATATTCTAGCTATCTTAGGATTTATTTTAATTTTACAGGTACCTTTCAATTTATTTTAACTAGGTACAATAGCTATTAAATAGTTATTAACTATTTAATAGCTTACCTAGCTAAAATAAACTGAAATTTACCTGTAAAATAAATCCTAACCTAAGTTACAATTACACCTAACACTACACTATACTTTAATAAATTATTCCTATTTAAAAATAAATACTTACCTGTAAAATTAACCCTAAGATAGCTACAATATAATTAATAATTCTATTGTAGCTATCTTAGGATTTATATTTATTTTACAGGTAACTTTGTATTTATTTTAGCTAGTTAGAATAGTTATTAAATAGTTATTAACTATTTAATAACTACCTAGCTAAAAGAAATACAAAATTACCTGTAAAATAAATCCTAACCTAAGTTACAATTAATCCTAATACTACACTATCATTAAATTAATTAAATAAACTACCTACAAATAACTACAATTAAATACAATTACATAAACTAACTAAAGTACAAAAAATAAAAAAAGCTAAGTTACAAAAAATAAAAAAATAAGTTACAAACATTTTAAAAATATTACAACAATTTTAAGCTACTTACACCTAATCTAAGCCCCCTAATAAAATAACAAACCCCCCCAAAATAAAAAAATGCCCTACCCTATTCTAAATTAAATAAAGTTCAAAGCTCTTTTACCTTACCAGCCCTTAAAAGGGCCATTTGTGGGGGCATGCCCCAAAAAGTACAGCTCTTTTGCCTGTAAAAGAAAAATACAACCCCCCCAACATTAAAACCCACCACCCACATACCCCTAATCTAACCCAAACCCCCCTTACAAAAACCTAACACTAATCCCCTGAAGATCATCCTACCTTGTCTTCACTCAGCCGAGCAGCGATGGAACCGAAGTGGACATCCGGAGCGGAAGAAGTTAATCCTCCAAGCGACGCTGAAGAAATCTTCCATCCGATGAAGTCATCATCCAGGCGGCGCTGAAGAAAAGTCTTCGATCCGGCCGATGTCATCTTCAAAGAGGCGCTGAAGAGGTCTTCTATCCGGGCGATGTCATCTTCCAAGCCGGGTCTTGAATCTTCCTCCCGCCGACGCGAAACCTCCTTCTTCACCGACGGACTACGACGAATGAAGGCTCCTTTAAGGGACGTCATCCAAGATGGCGTCCCCTCAATTCCGATTTGCTGATAGGATTCTATCAGCCAATCGGAATTAAGGTAGGAAAAATCTGATTGGCTGATGGAATCAGCCAATCAGATTGAGCTCGCATTCTATTGGCTGATCGGAACAGCCAATAGAATGCGAGCTCAATCTGATTGGCTGATTCTACCTTAATTCCGATTGGCTGATAGAATCCTATCAGCCAATCGGAATTGAGGGGACGCCATCTTGGATGACGTCCCTTAAAGGAGCCTTCATTCGTCGTAGTCCGTCGTTGAAGAAGGAGGTTCCGCGTCGGCGGGAGGAAGATTCAAGACCCGGCTTGGAAGATGACATCGCCCGGATAGAAGACCTCTTCAGCGCCTCTTTGAAGATGACATCGGCCGGATCGAAGACTTTTCTTCAGCGCCGCCTGGATGATGACTTCATCGGATGGAAGATTTCTTCAGCGTCACTTGGAGGATTAACTTCTTCCGCTCCGGATGTCCACTTCGGTTCCATCGCTGCTCGGCTGAGTGAAGACAAGGTAGGATGATCTTTAGGGGATTAGTGTTAGGTTTTTGTAAGGGGGGTTTGGGTTAGATTAGGGGTATGTGGGTGGTGGGTTTTAATGTTGGGGGGTTGTATTTTTCTTTTACAGGCAAAAGAGCTGTTTTCTTTGGGGCATGCCCCCACAAATGGCCCTTTTAAGGGCTGGTAAGGTAAAAGAGCTTTGAAATTTATTTAATTTAGAATAGGGTAGGGCATTTTTTTATTTTGGGGGGTTTGTTATTTTATTAGGGGGCTTAGATTAGGTGTAAGTAGCTTAAAATTGTTGTAATATTTTTAAAATGTTTGTAACTTATTTTTTTATTTTTTGTAACTTAGCTTTTTTTATTTTTTGTACTTTAGTTAGTTTATGTAATTGTATTTAATTGTAGTTATTTGTAGGTAGTTTATTTAATTAATTTAATGATAGTGTAGTATTAGATTTAATTGTAACTTAGGTTAGGATTTATTCTACAGGTAATTTTGTATTTCTTTTAGCTAGGTAGTTATTAAATAGTTAATAACTATTTAATAACTATTCTAACTAGCTAAAATAAATACAAAGTTACCTGTAAAATAAATATAAATCCTAAGATAGCTACAATAGAATTATTAATTATATTGTAGCTATATTAGGGTTTATTTTACAGGTAAGTATTTATTTTTAAATAGGAATAATTTATTAAAGTATAGTGTAGTGTTAGGTGTAATTGTAACTTAGGTTAGGATTTATTTTACAGGTAAATTTCAGTTTATTTTAGCTAGGTAAGCTATTAAATAGTTAATAACTATTTAATAGCTATTGTACCTAGTTAAAATAAATTGAAAGGTACCTGTAAAATTAAAATAAATCCTAAGATAGCTACAATATAATAATTATTTATATTGTAGCTATATTAGGGTTTATTTTAAAGGTAAGTATTTAGTTTTAAATAGGATTAATGTAGTTAATAATAAAAATATTATTTAGATTTATTTAATTAATATTTAAGTTAGGGGGGCGTTAGGGTTAGACTTAGGTTTAGGGGTTAATAATTTTATTACAGTGGCGGCGGCATAGTGGGGGGCAGGATAGGGGTTAATAAATTTATTATAGGTGGCGACGGTGTAGGGGGGGGCAGATTAGGGGTTAATAAATTTATTATAGGTGGCGACAGTGTAGCGGGGCAGGATAGGGGTTAATAGGTTTAATATAGGTTGCGGCGGGTTCAGGGAGCGGCGGTTTAGGGGTTAAACTATTTATTTAGTTGCGGAGAGGTGCGGGATCAGCAGGATAGGGGTTAGTAACTTTATTATAGAGGGCGACGGTGTAGGGGGGGCAGGATAGGGGTTATTAGGTATACTGTAGGTGGCAGCGGTGTCCGGGATACATTTAATATAGGTTGCGGCGGGTTCAGGGATCGGCGGTTTAGGGGTTAATACATTTATTATAGTTGCGGTGGGCTCCGGGAGCGGCGGTTTAGGGGTTAATATGTATAGAGTAGCTTGCTGTGGCCTCCGGGAGCGGCGGTTTAGGGGGTAATAATTTTATTTAGTTGCGGCGGTGTAGGGGGGGGACAGATTAGTGGTGTTTAAACTCGGGGTACATGTTAGGGTGTTAGGTGCAGACAGCTCCCATACAAATCAATGGGATGTCTGTCAGCAGCAAACTTGTACTTTCGCTATGGTCAGACTCCCATTGATTCCTATGGGATCCGCCGCCTCCAGGGGTGGCGGTTTGAAAACAAGGTACGCTGGGCCGTAAAAGTGCCGAGCGTACCTGCTAGTCATTTGATAAATAGCAAAAGTAGTGAAAATGTGCCGCACTTGTGTGCGGAACATCTGGAGTGACGTGAGAATCGATCTGTGTTGGACTGAGTCCGGCGGATCGAAGCTTACGTCACAAAATTCTACTTTTGCCGGTCTCGAGCCTTTGATAACTAAGGCGTATCAGCCTCGCTACAAATACGCTGCGGAATTCCAGCGTATTTGAGGTTGACGGCTTGATAACTAGGCCCCATAGGGGGTACCCATGCATTGCTTTTAGCTGATTTTCATATTCAAATCAGCCAATAGAAAAAGCTTTCATTTTATTGGCTGATTTGAATTTGAAAATGAAAATCATCCAATAGCAATGCAAGGGTACACCTATACAAAGGGGGTACCTCACATTCAAAATGTATTGTTCGGTGGATGACAGCATGAAGAGGATGTTGGAAGGATCAGAAGATAAGAAGATGGATGAAAATAGGAGACCACAGCTGCTGGGATGAAGATAGAAGATCACTGCCGGGATAGAAGAGGAGCACTGCAGTTGGTAAGCACATAGGAGCTGGATTCAAGTTTGGTGAGTTCTATCTTTGGGATTTAATTATAGGCATTTTTGGGTGTTTTTTTTTTTAGAATAGTGGTTTTTGGGGTTTTTTTGGCAGCAAAATGCCCAACCAAATACCGTCTTAAGGACAATTAAGCACATGTGATTTGGATGAGGTCCGCTATTAAGAACCTCGTCTGCCCACCCTCAGCATCCACTGCCTGCATTTAACATTGCACAATAGACTTGTGCAGCCATGAAAATTTCGATTAGATTACATTTTTGTAACAAATTTTCATGGAAATGTATTTCCCTCGCAAAAGGTAAGTATAAACCCTTATGCCTAGATTTAGAGTTTTGTGGCCAAAGGTGTGCGTTAGCTACGCGTGCTTTTTTCTGGCCGCACCTTTTAAATACCGCTGGTATTTAGAGTTCACAGAATGGCTGGGTTTTCAGTGCGTTAGGCTCCAAAAAGGGAGCGTAGAGCATAATTTAACGCCACTGCAACTCTCGATACCAGCGGTGCTTACGGACGAGGCCAGCTTCAAAAACGTGCTCGTGCACGATTCCCCCA
This sequence comes from Bombina bombina, assembly GCF_027579735.1. NCBI lineage: Eukaryota > Metazoa > Chordata > Amphibia > Anura > Bombinatoridae > Bombina > Bombina bombina. Next base: position 121,375,238 of record NC_069505.1, read on the forward strand.
TAGAAAACAATGGGGCTGTTTGAGCTGAAAAAAAACCTAACACCTGCAAAAAAGGCGTGTTCAGCTCCTAACGCAGCCCCATTGTTTTCTATGGGGAAACACTTCCTAGGTCTGCACCTAACACCCTAACATGTACCCCGAGTCTACACACCCCTAACCTTACACTTATTAACCTCTAATCTGCCGCCCCCGCTATCGCTGACACCTGCATATTTTTTTAACCCCTAATCTGCCACTCCGTAAACTGCCGCTACTTACATTATCCCTATGTACCCCTAATCTGCTGCCCCTAACACTGCCGACCCCTATATTATATTTATTAACCCCTAATCTGCCCCCCACAATGTCGCCTCCACCTGCCTACACTTATTAACCCCTAATCTGCCGAGCGGACCGCACCGCTACTATAATAAAGTTATTAACCCCTAATCCGCCTCACTCCCGCCTCAATAACCCTATAATAAATAGTATTAACCCCTAATCTGCCCTCCCTAACATCGCCAACACCTAACTTCAATTATTAACCCCTAATCTGCCGACCGAATCTCACCGCTACTGTAATAAATGGATTAACCCCTAAAGCTAAGTCTAACCCTAACACTAACACCCCCCTAAGTTAAATATAATTTTTATCTAACATAGGCCTAGATTTGGAGTTTGGCGGTAGCCGTGAAGCCGTTAGGCTACCTCCGGTATTTGGAGTCACTCAAAAAAGGGTCTAACGCTCACTTTTCAGCCGCGACTTTTCCATACCGCAGATCCCCTTACGTAAATTGTGTATCCTATCTTTTCAATGGGATTTTTCTAACTCCGGTATTTAGAGTCGTGTCTGAAGTGAGCGTTAGAATTCTAACGACAAAACTCCAGCCGCAGAAAAAAGTCAGTAGTTAAGAGCTTTCTGGGCTAACGCCGGTTCATAAAGCTCTTAACTACTGTACTCTAAAGTACACTAAAACCCATAAACTACCTATGTACCCCTAAACAGAGGTCCCCCCACATCGCCGCAACTCGATTAAATTTTTTTAACCCCTAATCTGCCGACCGCCACCTACGTTATCCTTATGTACCCCTAATCTGCTGCCCCTAACACGGCCGACCCCTATATTATATTTATTAACCCCTAACCTGCCCTCCCTAACATCGCCGACACCTAACTTCAATTATTAACCCCTAATCTGCCCTCCCTAACATCGCCGACACCTAACTTCAATTATTAACCCCTAATCTGCCGACTTGAGCTCACCGCTATTCTAATAAATGTATTAACCCCTAAAGCTAAGTCTAACCCTAACACTAACACCCCCCTAAGTTAAATATAATTTTAATCTAACGAAATTAATTAACTCTTATTAAATAAATTATTCCTATTTAAAGCTAAATACTTACCTGTAAAATAAATCCTAATATAGCTACAATATAAATTATAATTATATTATAGCTATTTTAGGATTAATATTTATTTTACAGGTAACTTTGTATTTATTTTAACCAGGTACAATAGCTATTAAATAGTTAAGAACTATTAAATAGCTAAAATAGTTAAAATAATTACAAATTTACCTGTAAAATAAATCCTAACCTAAGTTACAATTAAACCTAACACTACACTATCAATAAATTAATTAAATAAAATACCTACAATTACCTACAATTAAACCTAACACTACACTATCAATAAATTAATTAAATACAATACCTACAAATAACTACAATGAAATAAACTAACTAAAGTACAAAAAATAAAAAAGAACTAAGTTACAAAAAATAAAAAAATATTTACAAACATAAGAAAAATATTACAACAATTTTAAACTAATTACACCTACTCTAAGCCCCCTAATAAAATAACAAAGCCCCCCAAAATAAAAAAATGCCCTACCCTATTCTAGATTACTAAAGTTCAAAGCTCTTTTACCTTACCAGCCCTGAACAAGGCCCTTTGCGGGGCATGCCCCAAGAAGTTCAGCTCTTTTGCCTGTAAAAAAAAACATACAATACCCCCCCCAACATTACAACCCACCACCCACATACCCCTAATCTAACCCAAACCCCCCTTAAATAAACCTAACACTAAGCCCCTGAAGATCTCCCTACCTTGTCTTCACCTCACTGGGTTCAGCGATCAGTCCAGAAGAGGGTCCGAAGTCTTGATCCAAGCGGAGCAAGAAGAGGTCCTCCATCCGGTAGAAGTCTTCATCCAAGCGGGGCAGAAGAGGTCTTCCATCCGATTGAAGTCTTCATTCAAGCGGGATCTTCTATAGTCATCCATCCGGAGCGGATTGAACTTGATTCTGATTGGCTGATTCCATCAGCCAATCAGAATATTCCTACCTTCATTCCGATTGGCTGATAGAATCCTATCAGCCAATCGGAATTCAAGGGACGCCATCTTGGATGACGTCATTTAAAGGAACCGTCATTCGTCGTTCTGTCGTCGGCCAGGATGGATGTTCCGCGTCGGAGGTCTTCAGGATGCTGCCGCTCCGCTACGGATGGATGACTATAGAAGATCCCGCTTGGATGAAGACTTCAATCGGTATGTGTTTTTTTTACAGGCAAAAGAGCTGAATTCTTTGGGGCATGCCCCGCAAAGGGCCCTTTTCAGGGCTGGTAAGGTAAAAGAGCTTTGAACTTTTTTATTTTAGAATAGGGTAGGGCATTTTTTTATTTTGGGGGGCTTTGTTATTTTATTAGGGGGCTTAGAGTAGGTGTAATTAGTTTAAAATTGTTGTAATATTCTTCTAATGTTTGTAAATATTTTTTTATTTTTTGTAACTTAGTTCTTTTTTATTTTTTGTACTTTAGTTAGTTTATTTCATTGTATTTATTTGTAGGTATTGTATTTAATTAATTTATTGATAGTGTAGTGTTAGGTTTAATTGTAGATAATTGTAGGTATTGTATTTAATTAATTTATTGATAGTGTAGTGTTAGGTTTAATTGTAACTTAGGCTAGGATTTATTTTACAGGTAATTTTGTAATTATTTTAACTATTTTAGCTATTAAATAGTTCTTAACTATTTAATAGCTATTGTACCTGGTTAAAAAAAATACAAAGTTGCCTGTAAAATAAATATTAATCCTAAAATAGCTATAATATAATTATAATTTATATTGTAGCTATATTAGGGTTTATTTTACAGGCAAGTATTTAGCTTTAAATAGGAATAATTTATTTAATAAGAGTTAATTTATTTCGTTAGATAAAAATTATATTTAACTTAGGGGGGTGTTAGTGTTAGGGTTAGACTTAGCTGTAGGGGTTAAAAAATTTATTAGAGTAGCGGTGATCTCAGATCGGCAGATTAGGGGTTAATACTTGAAGTTAGGTGTCGGCGATGTTAGGGAGGGCAGATTAGGGGTTAATACTATTTATTATAGGGTTATTGAGGCGGGAGTGAGGCGGATTAGGGTTAATAACTTTATTATAGTAGCGGTGTGGTCTGCTCGGCAGATTAGGGGTTAATAAGTGTAGGCAGGTGGAGGCGACGTTGAGGGGGGCAGATTAGGGGTTAATAAATATAATATAGGGGTTGGCGGTGTTAGGGGCAGCAGATTAGGGGTACATAAGGATAACGTAGGTGGCGGCGTTTTGCGGTCGGCAGATTAGGGGTTAATTATTGTAGGTAGCTGGCGGCGACGTTGTGGGGGGCAGGTTAGGGGTTAATAAATATAATATAGGGGTCGGCGGGGTTAGGGGCAGCAGATTAGGGGTACATAAGTATAACGTAGGTGGCGGTCGGCAGATTAGGGGTTAATTTTTTTTAATAAAGTGGCGGTGATGTGGGGGGACCTCGGTTTAGGGGTACATAGGTAGTTTATGGGTGTTAGTGTACTTTAGAGCACAGTAGTTAAGAGATTTATAAACCGGCGTTAGCCCAGAAAGCTCTTAACTACTGACTTTTTTCTGCGGCTGGAGTTTTGTCGTTAGATTTCTAACGCTCACTTCAGCCACGACTCTAAATACCGGCGTTAGAAAGATCCCATTGAATAGATAGGATACGCAATTGACGTAAGGGGATCTGTGGTATGGAAAAGTCGCGGCTGGAAAGTGAGCGTTAGACCCTTTAATGACTGACTCTAAATACCGGTGGTAGCCCAAAACCATCGTTAGGAGCCCCTGTACATTCGCAGGGGGTGTCAATCATCCCGAACGTATCAGAGGCGTAACTAGAAACCACAGGGCCCAGGTGCAAGAATCTAAGAAGGGCCCCCCCACCACCCCTCCCCCCTCCAAAAAATGGTGAATTCCATTTAACACAGAAAAAATGTGAATCAGATTACATTTCTGCAAAAGGAGGTTCCCTGTGCCCACAGTCTGTGAGATGGTCTGACCCCTCTATCACTGTATATATATATATATATATATATATATATATATATATAGTGACACTATTTAACCCCCCAGTACTGTATGCTGTATACTCACTGTAATCTGCCAGTGAGATGGCTGGCCTGACGCTACCCGCCCAGTACTTTATAATGTGACCACAGTAGTCAGTGACATGTTCCACCCCCCCATACTGTATATAGTGGTACTGTATAGTGACACTGTTTACCCCCTGCCCCCCCCCACCCCATGCTGTAGTAACAAGGTCTGTAATTTGCTGGTTCCACAAACATACACAAACACACATACATGCATAAATACACACACAGTCACATACATAAACACACACACACACACACAAACACCAATGGGTAAAACAGAAACACAAAAAAATAAATTAAAAAAAAAATATAAAAAAAAAATATTTTTTTTTAAGCTGGACCCCCACCCTCAGGGGCCCAGTCGCACCTGTGACCTCTGCTCCCCCTGTAGTTTTGCCCCTGGATCGTATCTGATCGGGATAAATTCTAGTCCGACACCTCAGAGGTGGTGGATGAGTTAAAGAGCAGTGGTCTTTGGATCACTGCTTCTTAAAGGGACACTGAACCCACATTTTTTCTTTTGTGATTCGTATAGAGCATGACATTTTAAGCAACTTTCTAATTTACTCCTCTTATCAATTTTTCTTTGTTCTCTTACTATCTTTATTTGAAGAAGAAAGCATCTAAGTTTTTTTTTTCAGAATTCTGGACAGCACTTTTTTATTGGTGGATAAATTTATCCACCAATCAGCAAGGACAACCCAGGTTGTTCAACAAAAATGGGCCGACATCTAAACTTACATTTTTGCATTTCAAAAAAGATACCAAGAGAATGAAGAAAATTTGATAATAGAAGTAAATTAGAAAGTTGTCTAAAATTTCATGCTCTATATGAATCATGAAAGAAAAAATGTGGTTTCAGTGTCCCTTTAACTCCTGTTTCTGGCGAGCCAAAAGGCACGTGCGGAATAAGCAGCATCTGCTGCTTAATAAATTGGCCCCTAACACTTGATTTTTGGGGCATTTGGAGCACATTTATAAATTTAACCAGAGATCTGATATTTTATAAATGCTGAGCACTAATGGCTGGTTATGTATTGCGTGCCCGCAAACAGGCTAATTTGCCCATTTGTGGGCATGCAATAAATTAGTGCTCCACTAGCCCTGTATTTTTTAATAAGACAATTGTGTGTTTTGTAGCATATTTTACAACTATTTTTATTTTTAATTTAGACAATGATGTAAGGGGCTCTCAAATAAATGTTTGGGTTTTGCTTGGCTGACATCAGGAATTCAGCACGCAGGCAATAAATTATGCTATGGGCAAAGTCAGGATGAAATGGGCAGGTCGGAGTGGTACAGCCATAAGCAATGGAGTTGGTGTGACTCATGAGTATTGGCCATATAGGGTGGTCCTTTGGTGAGCATGTCAGTTTGAATTTGGTGGCAAGAGTGATCTCTGGGTATATGAACTGGACTGAGGACCTGGCATGTAAGGGAGGCCCAGGGGTAGGCTGTGTGGGCCCTGAAGATTGAGTGCCATGTGTTTAGAGGTTGGAGGACCTGGTGGGGTGAACCAGGCTGGCAGTGAATTGAGGGAGGTGCATAGGATGCAGGGTGGGACATATGGTGCAGGGTCGGTAGGATGTTTGGGCCCTTCCTTAATTTTTGCCAAGGGGCCCTTGTTGGTCTCAATCTGTCCCTGATTTCCAGTGTATGGGACATGAAAAGAAACAGAGCAGGATACTGTGACTGTCAAACAAAACTTAGGATGTTTGGGAGCTGTTGAGAATAGGATTTGACATTAGAAAGAAACATGAAATACAAAAAACTAAATGCAAGCCTCACAAATAAAGAAATACATTTTTTTTTTACTTTTTATTGATTTTGATCTAGACTGCACACAAGAAATAGAAACAATTCTGCATACTCAGTGATTATAACTAGTTTATAATTCAGACTTCAAACAGCAATTACAACAGCCTGAAGTCCATGGAAATCTATAATTACGGCAAACTGTTCATGTGTAAATGCTATCTACAGACTGAACTACCAATTAAACTATTACATCAAATCGCAGACTCGCAGTATGTCACAGAGGAAAATTTTGATCCTGAAGAATGTTCTTGGTGGAATTGTATAGTTACATTTAACTGGCTGTAATAGGGCTGATTAGTGAAATACAAAATAATTGCAATGTGTTAAAGCAAAATTTAATTTTATTGCGCTCTAACAAACTCTTTATTAAGTCAGGCTCTTCTAGATACTATAGTAGACACATATAAATATTTGTTAATGTTTAAATGTGTATTTTATGCCCAAACATTTAGAATTAGTGTTAGGGCCATAGTAAAATTTTCTATAATCCACAAAGTTTAAAATGACCCACATTCATTTGGGAAAAAAATGATATGTGCACTAGCTCCCATACGATTTACACCTATCATGTTCCCTACTTAGAATGTATACAATTATACCATATGGCTAGACCTGTACCCTAGTGGCAGTATATGATATGTGAGAGTGCAGATCCCCTATGGACATTTGTGCATGTGTGTGTATTGAAAGTAAAACAAGCTGATAAATCAGCTTAATTTAAAGGGACATAATACTCATATGCTAAATCACTTGAAACTGATGCAGTGTAACTGTAAAAAGCTGACAGGAAAATATCACCTGAGCATCTCTATGTAAAAAAGGAAGATATTTTACCTCACAGTCTCCTCAGCTCAGCAGAGTAAGTTCTGTGTAAAAAGTTATACTCAGCTGCTCCCAGCTGCAGGTAAAAAAAAAATAAAAAAAAAATGAAGAAATGAACAGCAGCCAATCAGCATCAGCAGTGCTGAGGTCATGTACTCTTACTGTGATCTCATGAGATTTGACTTAACTCTCATGAGATTTCATAGTAAGCTTCCTTTACCTGATTGGTGAAATAATATGAGAGTGCATGAGGCTCATCCTTTCAGCTGTCCCAGGACAGACATACTAAAATGCTGCTTAGAAATCCTTTACAATGGGAGGTGGCTACTGAGGAACTTTTGAGGTAAAATATCTTTCTTTTTTACATAGAGATGTTCAGGTGATATTTTCTAGTCAGCTTTTTACAGCTATACTGCATCACTTTCAAGTGTTTAAACATTTGGGTATTATGGCCCTTTAAATGTTTTTTTGCAAATGTTATGTGCAAAAAGTGATCACAAAGCCTGGAAGGAGCCCAAGGTCTTTGCTGAGAGCTCTGGCAATGATCTGGAACACAGAAAGGCTTCTGGCATGGTCTGGAGCTGGAGTATAAGTAACAGAGACAGCTAAGCAAGAGTCTCACTTAAAGAGAAGTTTTTGAGCTGGATTATTGTCAGAATATACTATTTAGAATTGAATGAGTCAGTAACTCTTTAGGAATTAAAATGCCAGAAGATGTAGACCTCTAGGGAGCGACAACAATCAGGGAACAGTAGAGTAAGGCAGGAATTATAGTAACAATAAGCTTAGGGGATAGATCTATAGTAGACATTGCGGGACTGATAACTATAGACACAGCTCATCAAAGCAAAAGTGCTGAAGCCCGAAGACAACTGATACTGAGAAAGCATAAACTTAAAGGAATGGTTGCGGGTCAGAGAGCTTTTAAAATCTTGCAGTCTGCTCGAATAAAGATAAGCTGAGGCTCACAGGAGCTGGCATTGATGATGTAAATAAAGATGGACTGGGACTTACAGAAGCTGGCACAGATTGTATGCAAGCATATGTAGTAGATGTATATGGCAGCAAGGATAGTTAGAAAACCAAGGCACAGAAAAAATAACCAGAGGCAGAAGATAGAGTCAGGACAGGTGGCAGATGAACAGAAATCTGGAACACACAGCAAGGGATAAGAATACAGGAGTTGCCAATATGAACAGGGCATATTCTGATAAAGTGCTGGGACTCAGTACAATTACTCTGATAGCAGCACCTGGCTAGTTTATATAGATAGCTAATAAAGAGCAATTGCCATCAGAGACCATTGAAGACTGCTGAGGTACTATACCAGGGATAATAGGAAACTATTTAAAAACAATGGGCCCGATCCGATGTGCAGCGTCGCCCGCAAAAGCCGGCGACGCCAAATTTTGCGTGGGTTTGGTATCACATATACGGCGTAACATAGAAGTTACGCTCATATATTTCTGCCTTCGGCCGTAGTTTTTTGGCCCATAGACAGGTATACCAAACCCGCGCAGTTTGGTATTCAATATACAGCGTAAGGACTTACATGGCGAAAATTGAGAAATCTTACTCCATTTTCACCTCGCCACAAATTGCAGGAGTAGTAAGCCTTACACTGAGTATTGAAGCCCTGTAACTCCCTAAACTACCTGCAAAATAAAACCTAACACCTAACGCATGCGCAATGTCTATCTATCTGTCAACCACAATCCCCCGCCGCAATCCCTAATAAAGTGTTTAACCCCTAAACCGCCGCTTCCGGACCCCGCCACCAGCTACATTAAATGTCTAACCCCCTAATGTGAGCCCCTACACCGCCGCCACCTATATTAAAATAATAACCCCCCTAATGTGAGCCCCTACCCCGCCGCCACCTACATTAAAGTGATAACCCCCTAATGTGAGCCCCTACACTGCCGCCACCTACATTAAAGTGATAACCCCCTAATGTGAGCCCCCTACACCGCCGCCACCTATATTAAAATTATTACCCCCTAATGTGAGCCCCTACACCGCCGCCACCTACATTAAAATTATTAACCCCTAATCTAATCCCCCTACACCGCTGCCACCTATATTAAAATTATTAACCCCTAATCTAATCCCCCTACACCGCCGCCACCTATATAAAATATATTAACCACTAAACCTAAGTCTAACCCTAACACCCCCTAACGTAATTATTATTAAAATAAATCTAAATAATATTAATAATATTAACTAATTTATTCCTATTTAAATCTAAATACTTACCTATAAAATAAACCCTAACGCCTAGATTTAGAGTTCTGCTGCCAAAGGGGTGCGTAGCTAATGCTGGCTTTTTTCTGGCCGCACCTTTTAAATACCTCTGGTATTGAGAGTTCACAGAATGGCTGCGTTAGGCTCCAAAAAAGAGCATATTTAACGCAACTTCAACTCTCGATACCAGCGGTATGGACGCGGCCAGCTTCAAAAACGTGCTCGTGCACGATTCCCCCATAGAAAACAATGAGGCTGTTTGAGCTGAAAAAAAACCTAACACCTGCAAAAAAGCTGCGTTCAGCTCCTAACGCAGCCCCATTGTTGTCTATGGGCAAACACTTCCTACGTCTGCACCTAACACTCTAACATGTACCCCGAGTCTAAACACCCCTAACCTTACACTTATTAACCCCTATTCTGCCGCCACCACTATCGCTGACCCCTGCATATTTTTTTTAACCCCTAATCTGCCGCTCCGTAAACCGCCGCTACTTACATTATCCCTATGTACCCCTAATCTGCTGCCACTAACACCGCCGACCACTATATTATATTTATTAACCCCTAATCTGCCCCCCACAACGTCGCCTCCACCTGCCTACACTTATTAACCCCTAATCTGCCGAGCGGACCGCATCGCTATTATAATAAAGTTATTAACCCCTAATCCGCCTCACTAACCCTATAATAAATAGTATTAACCCCTAATCTGCCCTCCCTAACATCGCCGACACCTAACTTCAAACATTAACCCCTAATCTGCCGACTGGAGCTCACCGCTATTCTAATAAATGTATTAACCCCTAAAGCTAAGTCTAACCCTAACACTAACACCCCCCTAAGTTAAATATAATTTTTATCTAACGAAATAAATTAACTCTTATTAAATAACTTATTCCTATTTATTTTACAGGTAAATACTTACCTGTAAAATAAATCCTAATATAGCTACAATATAAATTATAATTATATTATAGCTATTTTAGGATTTATATTTATTTTACAGGTAACTTTGCATTTATTTTAACCAGGTACAATAGCTATTAAATAGTTAAGAATTATTTAATAACAAAAATAGTTAAAATAATTACAAAATTACCTGTAAAATAAATCCTAACCTAAGTTACAATTAAACCTAACACTATACTATCAATAAATAAATTAAATAAACTACCTACAATTATCTACAATTAAACCTAACACCACACTATCAATAAATTAATTAAATACAATACCTACAATTATCTACAATTAAACCTAACACTACACTATCAATAAATTATTTAAATAAAATATCTACAAATAACTACAATGAAATAAACTAACTAAAGTACAAAAAATAAAAAAGAGCTAAGTTACAAAAAGTAAAAAAATATTTACAAACATTAGAAAAATATTACAACAATTTTAAACTAATTACACCTACTCTAAGCCCCCTAATAAAATAGCAAAGCCCCCAAAATAAAAAATGCCCTACCCTATTCTAAATTAAAAAAGTTCAAAGCTCTTTTACCTTACCAGCCCTGAACAGGGCCCTTTGCAGGGCATGCCCCAAGAAATTCAGCTCTTTTGCCTGTAAAAAAAACACATACAATACCCCCCCCCAACATTACAACCCACCACCCACATACCCCTAATCTAACCCAAACCCCCCTTAAATAAACCTAACACTAAGCCCCTGAAGATCTTCCTACCTTATCTTCACCATACCAGGTTCACCGATCGGTCCTCGGAAGTGTTGATCCAAGCCCAAGCGGGGGGCTGAAGAGTGACGTCCATCCTCGGGCTGAAGTCTGGATCCAAGCGGCGGCTGAAGAAATCCATCATCGGGCTGAAGTCGGAAGTCCATCATCGGGATGAAGTCTTCTATCAAGCCGCATCTTCAATCTTCTTTCTTCTGGAGCGGAGCGGAGCCATCTTCTTTCCAACCGACACGGAACATCCTCTTCAACCGACGCCTACTCGGCGAATGACGGTTCCTTTAAATGACGTCATCCAAGATGGCGTCCCTCGAATTCCGATTGGCTGATAGGATTCTATCAGCCAATCGGAATTAAGGTAGAAATATTCTGATTGGCTGATGGAATCAGCCAATCAGAATCAAGTTCAATCCGATTGGCTGATCCAATCAGCCAATCAGATTGAGCTCGCATTCTATTGGCTGATCGGAACAGCCAATAGAATGCAAGCTCAATCTGATTGGCTGGATCAAGACAGATCGGGACCCGGGGAGGTGAAGACAAGGTAGGGAGATCTTCAGGGGCTTAGTGTTAGGATTATTTAAGGGGGGTTTGGGTTAGATTAGGGGTATGTGGGTGGTGGGTTGTAATGTTGGGGGGGGGGGTATTGTATGTGTTTTTTTTACAGGCAAAAGAGCTGAATTATTTGGGGCATGCCCCGCAAAGGGCCCTGTCCAGGGCTGGTAAGGTAAAAGAGCTTTGAACTTTTTTAATTTAGAATAGGGTAGGGCATTTTTTATTTTGAAATATATTCAGGGATATTTGTGATACTAAAATTAATACCACAAGTCCCCTATAGGAGGCGCTAGTAACTAGAGGTGAAGAAATGATAAAAACAGTGTGCCACTGAAAAAGTGATAAAATCAGTGTGCCACTAATCACACCATATATATAAAATGGAAAATTAAAATTAAAGGTTAAAAAATGTTAAAAATGAAAAAAATTCATAATAATATATATATATATACAGACGTAACAAGTGGTCAATCTGGTAATAGAAAAGTTCAAATGAAGTCCAACAAAATCCAGAAATAGGAAAGGCAGCTCTCGGTCTTCACCCAAACGATGGTGTAGCTTCATAAAATGGTTAACTGTAAGGAAAACAGAAACAGAGGCACCACATGTGTAGATCAATCAAAGCTGACAATATCCAAGCAAAATGAGATGCAGGATACTCACAAACGTGAAGGCACTCTCTTGTGCCTATAGGGGCAGGCTGGTATTTAACAGCAAACCAGCTGGCTGTACCAGGGAATCCCCGTCGAGATGTCCTATAGTTGTCGTGGGTATCACAACAGCAACCCTTATCTGGGTCACTTTCAGCAGAATGGAATATAAGTCAAGAGGGGAGGAAGGCTAAACAGCCCTATGGTTACTGGCAAGGGAAATGCCACACAAACACCAGATTTGTAAAAAATTCCAAGTATTTTATTGTTCCAAAAATAAAAATACCATCAGTGCAACGAATTACAGCTGGGTGTGTTAAAAGGCAAGTCTCCTTGTATATGCAGAGATAATAGCGACGCGTTTCTCAGGGAAGACCCTGTTTCATCAGGCTTGTATACTCTAAGACTGTTTGAATCCCCTTTATATAGGGATCAGTAACCATATGTTTGCAATCAACCCTCCCCTTCCTTCACATAAACCAATCATATCTTTCCTTTCCAAAAACTCCCACTTGTTGCTCTAATTAAAAGATTATTATAATTTATGTTTAGTAGTAAGTTAACTTAAATAATACCCCATGGACTATAACCCTAATATTGTTGACTGTGGAATTGGATCTAAATAATTATGTGTCGATTGTGAGATAGTTGCAAATGTATAGGTGTAAACAAACTCCGTGGGTGATCGCTCCTTGACCAATTACAGATAATCTTAAGGAGGCTTGTATCACATAAGGTGTCTGATTGGTTCGTGTGCTACTAGTCTAATGACTACAAGAACCATCATGCCTCTGTGTTCTGTACCGGAACTGCCCGGAAAATGTATTGGCGTGATTGTCAATTTCGTGTTGTTTTATATCTGAAAGGGGCTTGTCTAAACAACTACAAGTACCATCATGCCTCTGTGTTCTGTACCGGAACTACCCGGAAAATGTGTTAGCGTAATTGTCAATTTCATATCGTTTTGTATCTGAAGGGGGCTTGTGCCTAATAGTATGTCTGATTGGTTAGTGTCATATTGCAATGAACTACAGATACCATCTTACTCAAATAAACTACAAGGACCATCATGCTTCTGTGTGTCATATCGGAACTATCCAGAAATATAACCTCATGATTATCTATTAGTTAATTGTTTAAAGTTCCCCCACGGAAGCATATTTGGAGAACTTATGACGTTTTGCATGAGTTGCATAATGAGCAGATCACGCACCCCAATGTGATAGTGGAGGCACCTTAAGAAAATAATTATATATAAATATACAGTGATTGACCCTGAGAGACTAAATATTCTCTCACATGTTTATATAGTGTCAATAAATAAATATATCAAATAATAAGTGCTATAATTAACTAGACTATACTCCCACTGGGAGACTAAATATTCTCTCACATGTTTATATAGTGTCAATAAATAAATATATCAAATAATAAGTGCTATAAATAACTAGACTATACTCCCCATGTATATTATATTTGATAGATATAACTAAATACTCTCTCAAATTTTTTATATAGTGTCAATAAATAAATCAAGTGATGAGTATTATAATTAACTTATCCATTCTCCCTATGTATATTAGATTTAAAATGTTAGGTTTAATAGATAACACTATTATAGTAGTAGTGAGGGTGATATAAATGTGCTATGTAAAGTGTTATATAATATACTAAATATGTAATAAAGGCTAAAAAAATAAATATGTGAAAGTGAATGATCATATTTTAGACGCTTGTGGCTGATCAAACATTAGTGTATATATTGACCGCTAAAGATACTGTGAGGGTGACTATAAACTCATAGTGATGTTTTGGACTGCCACATCGTCTGAACCATTCACTAATATTGTGATAAAAAATATTAATGTGAATCTTTCTAATGTGTGAATGCCATTAAGATATATAATAATAATAAAATAACTATATTACCATGTGAAAAGTGTGAAAGGTACCAACTAGTAAAAAGTGAAAAGTGTGAAAGGTACCAACTAGTAAGTGGAATCTTGTATACGAGGGGTAAAAATAAATGTATTATTGTTATAATTGGATATAACTAAGCAACAAGTGGGCTAGGAAAGTCCAGTGTACAAAAACTCCTTACTATTTACATCAATAGGAAATAGAATGCAAGGAACATCTTAATAACTGATAATGGATAAAAATAATGAAATGTCAAATGATCCACAAATAAGACTGTGTTATACAATACTAATCTACAGATATGGTAAAAGTACCCATGGTGGACCTAACACTGTAACACTAAAGCACTATAAAAATAAGTTATAGAAATGCAGCAGAGTCTATAACCTAATTGAGGCCAGTGGGAAATAAACTATTGAATTTGAAGATCCAATAGGTTTCTCTTTGTCTAAGCTTACTGAACCTGTTATACAGATTACTTTTGGGAATACATTCTATTGGAGTAATTTTAAATGAACATTTTCCAGATATATATTTCTCACAAATATGACGGGATACACTATGTTTAGATGACTTTACTTTGATGTTCCTTAAATGTTCACTCCACCGAGTTCTGACCTTCCTACAGGTCCTGCCTATATATTGTATCCCACATTCGCACATGAGTGCATAAATAACAAAACTGGAGTCACATGTCATTTTGCTTTTAATGGGAAATACTTCCCCAGTATTGTATGAAGCAATCTCAGTGAAACCCTGAGTTATATGTTCACACATAAAACATGGTTTCTTTCCACATCTATATACTCCCATCTTATTAAAGATGTTATTACCATTCTTTCTTACTAATCTAGATGTATTGGCAGTATTCCTTTTAGACATAACAACTTTACTTGGGGCCAATTTTTGTTTATATGTCGGTGCTCTTTTAAAGACCAATTTTGGTTGTGATGGAAGAGTTTTATTTAAAACCGGATCTTTAAGGAGGATTGGCCAATGTTTTTTTAAAACTTTATTAATAATTTTATGGTTGGAATTGTACTGTGTGACAAAAAGTGGTTGTTTGTTAAAAGTCATCTCCTTTTGGCTTTTATGTTGATCTGAAACAAGAGCTGCTGATAGTAAACGTTCCCTGTTAAGGTCCCTGGCTCTCTGTTGGCCCGAACTGATTAATTCAGGGGGATACCCCTTTTCTAGGAATCTGGATGTGAGTATTACAGCTTGTTGATTGTATTGTTCTATTGTACTGCAATTCCTACGCAGACGACAGAACTGACTAAATGGAATATTAGTTTTCCATCTTGTTAGGTGGTTGCTTGAAAAATGTAAAAAGTTATTGCAGTCCACTTTTTTGAAAAAAGTGGATGTTGATATGTTACCTATTGCGTCCCATGAGAGTGTCACATCTAAAAATTCAATACGATCTTTTTGTAAATTGTGTGTGAAACTTATACCCATATTGTTCCTATTAAGATGTGCAACAAAATCAAGAGCTTCAGATTCTAAACCGTCAAAAATAAAAATTAAATCATCTATGTAACGGCCATAGAACACCAGATTGCCCCTCCATCGCGAGTTGTAAATGTATAGATCCTCAAATTGACCCATAAAAAGATTTGCGAAACTAGGGGCAAATCTGGTGCCCATGGCCGTTCCCTTGATCTGTAAATAAAAAGTATCCAAAAACTGAAAGTAATTATGTTTCAAAATAAAATTGATAAGTAATAATAAATATTCCTTTTGTTTCAAAGGCATATAGAGGTCTCCATTCAAATACATCTGTGTGGATAATATCCCTAAATTGTGAGATATATTTGAATAGAGAGACCCTACGTCGCATGATAACCACAAATAATTCCCACTGTTGTTTTTAATGTCAGATAATTTGTTCAGGAGGTCTCTCGTGTCTTTAATGTAAGAAGGAAGATTTATGACATATCTCTGGAGATAGATATCTATATACTCCGATAGTTTATCAGTAATACTGTTCATACCCGCTATGATGGGTCTACCAGGGGGGGTTTTCTCATTTTTGTGGAGTTTTGGAAGGTGGTAATAATACGGTGTACTGGGGTGATCAGGTGTAAGATATCTTTTCTCTTTTTTGGTGAGAATATTCCCAACAAAACCCTGTTCTAATAAGAGGTTAAGTTTCTTTGTGTAATCTATAGTGGGGTCGAAAGACAATTTGATATAGTAATTAGTGTCATCTAGGATACGTCGGGCCTCTTTAATGTAATCAGGATAATTCTGTAAAACTATGCCACCGCCCTTGTCGGCCTGACGGATGACCAAATTTTGGTCACCCTTCAGGCTTCTGAGGGCCCTGGCTTCATTAGGCCAGGTTCGCTTCTGAGTATCCTGTATCTCATTTTGCTTGGATATTGTCAGCTTTGATTGATCTACACATGTGGCGCCTCTGTTTCTGTTTTCCTTACAGTTAACCATTTTTTATTTTGGGGGGCTTTGTTATTTTATTAGGGGGCTTAGAGTAGGTGTAATTAGTTTAAAATTGTTGTAATATTTTTCTAATGTTTGTAAATATTTTTTTATTTTTTGTAACTTAGTTCTTTTTTATTTTTTGTACTTTAGTTTATTTCATTGTAGTTATTTGTAGATATTTTATTTAAAAAATTTATTGATAGTGTAGTGTTAGGTTTAATTGTAGATAATTGTAGGTAGTTTATTTAATTAATTTATTGATAGTGTAGTGTTAGGTTTAATTGTAGATAATTGTAGGTAGTTTATTTAATTAATTTATTGATAGTGTAGTGTTAGGTTTAATTGTAACTTAGGTTAGGATTTATTTTACAGGTAATTTTGTAATTATTTTAACTATTTTAGCTATTAAATAGTTCTTAACTATTTAATAGCTATTGTACCTGGTTAAAATAAATACAAAGTTGCCTGTAAAATAAATATTAATCCTAAAATAGCTATAATATAATTATAATTTATGTTGTAGCTATATTAGGGTTTATTTTACAGGTAAGTATTTAGCTTTAAATAGGAATAATTTATTTAATAAGAGTTAATTTATTTCGTTAGAATAAAATTATATTTAACTTAGGGGGGTGTTAGGTTTAGGGTTAAAATTAGCTTTAGGGGTTAAAAAATTTATTAGAGTAGCGGTGAGCTCCGATCGGCAGATTAGGGGTTAATACTTGAAGTTAGGTGTCGGCGATGTTAGGGAGGGCAGATTAGGGGTTAATACTATTTATTATAGGGTTATTGAGGCGGGAGTGAGGCGGATTAGGGGTTAATAACTTTATTATAGTAGCGGTGAGATCCGCTCGGCAGATTAGGGGTTAATAAGTGTAGGCAGGTGGAGGCGACGTTGAGGGGGGCAGGTTAGGGGTTAATAAATATAATATAGGGGTCGGCGATGTTAGGGGCAGCAGATTAGGGGTACATAAGGATAACGTAAGTAGCGGCGCTTTGCGGTCAGCAGATTAGGGGTTAATTATTGTAGGTAGCTGGCGGCGACGTTGTGGGGGGCAGGTTAGGGGTTAAAAATATAATATAGGGGTCGGCGGTGTTAGGGGCAGCAGATTAGGGGTACATAAGTATAACGTAGGTGGCGGTCGGCAGATTAGGGGTTAAAAAAATTGAATCGAGTGGCGGCGATGTGGGGGGACCTCGGTTTAGGGGTACATAGGTAGTTTATGGGTGTTAGTGTACTTTAGAGTACAGTAGTTAGGAGCTTTATAAACCGGCGTTAGCCCAGAAAGCTCTTAACTACTGACTTTTTTCTGCGGCTGGAGTTTTGTTGTTAGATTTCTAATGCTCACTTCAGCCACGACTCTAAATACCGAAGTTAGAAAGATCCCATTAAAAAGATAGGATACGCAATTGACGTAAGGGGATCTGCGGTATGGAAAGGTCGCGGCTGAAAAGTGAGCGTTAGACCCTTTCCTGACTGACTCCAAATACCAGAGGGCGGTAAAAACCAGCGTTAGGAGCCTCTAACGCTGGTTTTGACGGCTACCGCCCAACTCTAAATCTAGGCCTAAGATAGCTACAATATAATTAATAATTACATTGTAGCTATTTTAGGGTTTATATTTATTTTACAGGTAACTTGGTATTTATTTTAACTAGGAACAATAGCTATTAAATAGTTAATAACTATTTAATAGCTACCTAGTTAAAATAATTACCAAATTACCTGTAAAATAAATCCTAACCTAAGTTACAAATACACCTACACTATCAATAAATTAATTAAATAAACTACAATTATCTAAACTAAAATATAATTAAATACACTAAACTATATTACAAAAAACAAACACTAAATTACAAAAAATAAAAAAAGATTACAAGAATTTTAAGCTAATTACACCTATTCTAAGCCCCCTAATAAAATAACAAAGCCCCCCAAAATAAAAAAATGTCCCTACCCTAAACTAAATTACAAAAGTAATCAGCTCTATTACTAGCCCTTAAAAGGGCCTTTTGTGGGGCATTGCCCCAAAGTAATCAGCTCTTTTACCTGTAAAAAAAAGAACAACCCCCCCATTACAACCCACCACCCACACACCCCTACTCTAAAACCCACCTGATCCCCCCTTAAAAAAACCTAAGTCTAACCCCCAAGTGGTCCTTACCTGTCCCGAAGACCGGCGGAGAAGGTCCTGTTCCAGGCGGAGAAGTCTTCTTCCAGGCGGCGACCTCTTCTTCTTCCAGGAACCAGCCTGCGCGGAGCGGAGGAGTTGAAGACCGATGACCGTGGAGCTGAAGACCGTCCTCTCTGGAATTGAAGACAGGCGATGCAGGAACTGAAGATCGGCGACGCTGGAACTGAAGACCGCAGAGCCATGGAGCATGGAGGATCCTCTTCATACGATCTCCGCCGTACACTGAATAGGAATTCAAGGTACACGATTAAAAATAGTGTCCCTTGAATTCCTATTGGCTGATTTGAGCCTTCAAATTCAAATCAGCCAATCAGATGAGAGCTACTTTAATTCTATTGGCTGATTTGAATAGCCAATAGAATAAGAGCTACTGTAATTCTATTGGCTGATTAGAATAGCCAATAGAATTACAGTAGCTCTTATTCTATTGGCTATTCAAATCAGCCAATAGAATTAAAGTAGCTCTCATCCGATTGGCTGATTTGAATTTGAAAGCTCAAATCAGCCAATAGGAATTCAAGGGACACCATTTTTAATCGCGTACCTTGAATTCCTATTCAGTGTATGGTGGCGATCGTATAAAGAGGATCATCCACGCTCCATGGCTCCACGGTCTTCGGTTCCAGCATCGCCGATCTTCAGTTCCTGCATCACCAGTCTTCAGTTTCAGAGAGGACGGTCTTCAGCTCCGCGGTCATCGGTCTTCAACTCCTCCGCTCCGCGCCGGCTGGTTCCTGAAAGAAGAAGAGGTCGCCGCCTGGAACAGAACCTTCTCCGCCGGTCTTCAGGACAGGTAAGGACCACTTGGGGGTTAGACTTAGGTTTGTTTAAGGGAGGATAGGTAGGGCTTTAGAGTAGGGGTGTGTGGGTGGTGGGTTGTAATGGGGGGTGGTTGTTGTTTTTTTACAGGTAAAAGAGCTGATTACTTTGGGGCAATGCCCCACAAAAGGCCCTTTTAAGGGCTGGTAATAGAGCTGATTACTTTTGTAATTTAGTTTAGGGTAGGGACATTTTTTTATTTTGGGGGGCTTTGTTATTTTATTAGGGGACTTAGATTAGGTGTTTTTTGTAATTTTTTTGTAATTTAGTGTTTGTTTTTTTTTGTAATATAGTTTAGTGTATTTAATTAAATAAACTACAATTATCTAAACTAAAATATAATTAATTTCTTGATAGTGTAGCTGTATTTGTAACTTAGGTTAGGATTTATTTTACAGGTAATTTGGTAATTATTTTAACTAGGTAGCTATTAAATAGTTATTAACTATTTAATAGCTATTGTACCTAGTTAAAATAAGTACCAAGTTACCTGTAAAATAAATATAAACCCTAAAATAGCTACAATGTAATTATTAATTATATTGTAGCTATCTTAGGGTTTATTTTATAGGTAAGTATTTAGATTTAAATGGGAATAATTTAGTTAATATTAGTAATATGATTTAGATTTATTTTAATAATAATTACGTTGGGGGTGTTAGGGTTGGACTTAAGTTTAGTGGTTAATAATTTTAATATAGGTGGCGGCAGTGTAGGGGGATCAGATTAGGGGGTAATATTTTTAAAATAGGTGGCGGCGGTGTAGGAGGATTAGATTAGGGGTTAATAATTTTAATATAGGTGGCGGCGGTGTAGGGGGATTAGATTAGGGGGTAATATTTTTAAAATAGGTGGCGGCGGTGTAGGGGGATCATATTAGGGGGTAATATAGTTAATGTTGCCTGGCGGCAGGGTAGGGAGCTCACATTAGGGGGTAATCATTTTAATGTAGGTGGCGGCGGTGTAGGGGCTCACATTAGGGGGTAATCATTTTAATGTAGCTGACGGCGGTGTAGGGGCTCACATTAGGGGTAATCATTTTAATGTAGCTGGCGGCGGTGTAAGGGCTCACAGTGGGTAATCATTTTAATGTAGCTGGCAGCGTTGTAGGGGGATCAGATTAGGGGGTAATCATTTTAATATATCTGGAGGCGGTGTAGGGGGATCAGATGAGGGGGTAATCATTTTAATGTAGCTAGGTGGCGGCGGTGTAGGGGGATCAGATTAGGGGGTTAGACATTGGGAGGTGTGTTAGACAGTAACGGGAGATTTAATATTTTAGTCATTTTTTTAGGCGGCTGCAGTTTCTAAAGTGCTGTAAATCACTGGCGACTCCAGAAATTTGTACTTACACAGATTTTTGGACATCGCTAGTTTGTCAGACTTACGGCACTTTAGCAACTGCCGGCGCCGTATATGTGATAGCTCGCTGTGCTAGCTGAAACCACGGGCGGCGCAGGTTTCCACGCTTGCGCCGAAACCTGCGCGTTGTATCGGATCTCGCCCAATACTGAGTATAAGCTCTTCTGGTGGTAAACTAGTTAGACCAGCTTGGAGTCATGGGTTCAAATTACATTGGAGTGTGTGTGTTAATAACATCTGTTTGTTGTTGATTTTCTTTTTTCTTTTCCTTTTTTTTGCCTAAAGAAATATCAGCATAGGTAAATATTCTTAAAGGGACACTGAACCCAATTTTTTTATTTTGTGATTCAGATAGAGCATGCAATTGTAAGCAACTTTCTAATTTACTCCAATTATCAATTTTTCTTCATTCTCTTGCTATCTTTATTTGAAAAAGAAGACATCTAAGCTTTTTTTGGTTCAGTACTCTGGACAGCACTGTTTTATTGGTGGATTAATTTATCCACCAATCAGCAAGAATAACCCAGGTTGTTCACCTAAAATGAGCCGGCATCTAAACTTACATACTTGCATTTCAAATAAAGATACCAAGAGAATGAAGAATATTTGATAATAGGAGTAAATTAGAAAGTTGTTTAAAATGTCATGCTCTATCTGAATCACAAAAGAAAAGATTTGTGTTCAATGTCCCTTTAAGTGAATAACAATACATGTATATTAAAGGAACATAAAACCCAACATTTTTCTTTTATGATTCTCAGTAGTGCATTGCTGATCCTACCTAGGTATGCTTTTCAACAAAAGATACTAAGAGAATGAAACAAATTAGATAATAGACGTACGTTTGAAAGATATTTAAAATAGCATGCTCTGTCTGAATTGTTCAGTTTCATTTCCCTTTAAGTCCAGATCATAAAACATTGTGGACTAGATAACAAGCGGTGTGCAAGCAATATCGTCTTTTTGCACATGATGGAAAGAGCGCCCCTATTACATGTTGGAAGTACATGCAATCGTGAGAGCACAATCACATTTTATGGTCGTCTTGTTAGAGCAACTGGAAACCAAATGTAGAGGGTAGTGTGTTAAAAACAAATTGCACTAAACACAACATAAATACATTCAAAATTAGAGTTAAACTCATATAAATACTATCTAAATAAAAATATTTATATAAATATGAAAAAAAAGTTATAAGTGCTTATATGTGTATGGTATATGAAAAGGTGTTGGACTGCAAAGGACTACACTGTATATATGCATACATGTCTCAGTATGTGTATTTATGTATATAAAAGTATACATATATATTTATGTATTTATTTGTTTTACTGTATGTTTACTGTATGTATTTAACATTCCAATGTTCTTCACTTACCGGAAAATGTTATTTTTATTGTAAATACATATTTCTATATGTATCTGTATATACCTATACCTGTATATCTATTTCTATAGCATGCCACTTGGAATCTAGCCCTGTATATAGTCATGACATACAGAAATAGTAGAGGGCTGTTTATTTAAGAAAGAAGTGAGAGACTTCTGACTTTTCTTATTGCTACTTTTCTCTTTTTATGCTATTATTCAACTTGTATAGTTTTAGGTGTGCTCTCATGAAAAGCATAGTATCAAATATTTACCAAACAGTCACTCTATAATTAACAAGCACCATATTTGTTTATAAATATTCCTTTGGAGTTACTCCTGTGTTGAAATTCAACGTTCTACATAAACGAGTGACTAGCTTTATCCAGAGAAGGATCATGTTGGATTCTGAATCACGTTACTTATTTGCACATCTTAGATAAGCTTATGAAACTTTAATATCTAACAAGGTTCACTAAAGAATTCCAGAACCAAGAGACATGAAAAATGAAAGTGCCCTTGAGTTATTCAGTCTGAATATACTAAACAATAAAAGTTGTTACATAATTGTAAATAGAAGTCACATTTGCTAAAAAAAAAAAACCCTGTTATTTGCACAAATGATAGCGGAAAGCCCTACCTGGGGTTAATGCGTGGAGGGATGGGAATGGAAGTTGTGCAGGGAGTGTATGAAGGTTTAGCAACAATGTTGCAAGTATGGAGGTTGGTCTTACCGGCCTGTTAAAAGGAAATGCAGGAAGCTCGCAGTCCTCTTTCTGCTTCCTGCCAAAGATTCCGCCCATCCACCCTCCGTCCCCAATTGACATTGACTGGCTTTAGTTATACAGCTTCCTTAGGGTTGCTGCAGTAGCATGGCAGGGGTAGGGTTAGTTGGTTTGTGCGGCCAACAACGTTGAGGCCCCTTTTGGAGCACAGTGTATAATGCTCTAGCGGGAGGTCTAGACACTGTTACGCAATGTTTTTGGCAGAGTGACGGCCACTTTGAAGGGAGGAGCAACCTACTCTGGGTGTGGGCCTAGAGTGGGTTGTATTTAAAAATAAATACACAAGTATATACATAAATATATATATGTACATGTATGTGTGTGTATATATACAATATAGCCCTTTCTATTAAAATACCTTGTCATATACAATATAGGTTTTAGCCCTTATAACTTTTTTAAAATTATTTATATGAATAACTTATTAGATAGTGTATATATCAGTTTAACTTAAATGTAATGTATTTATTTATTTATTTATTTATTTATTTTTTAAGCCCTAACCCTTCAACCAAGGTCTTCAGTCGCAAATTTAGTTTGTGCTTGTTTGGTTGCTTTTTACTTTAAGCTTGTAATATGCACGCAAGTTAACGTAAGTGAGATACCTGGGCCAGAAATACGTATTCCATATTACAATATATTTATAAAGATAAATACTTCCATTGTTTGCAAAGTGTAATATCTCAAGGGAACTAGGCCTCAAAAAGCGTCTAAGCTTTATTTTTCCTTGTTTAATTACACCTAGTTGATCATGTTGTAATGTTTGCTGCCGGTAATGATGGAAAACAAGTAATTGGAAACTGCGAATAAGCTTAATGGCTTCCGGCATGTTTTTCTTCAAAAAGTAAAAGTGTAGGAGTTGTATTGTATAGTGAAGCATTGGTCACTTGAAAATCACTTTAGAGCAACATTGCTACCTCAGGCCTCAGGGGGGACAACAGCATTTTATAGATGTAACAAATGTAAAACTGACATTTGCACTGAAAGATCAAGTTACACATTACTTATTTTTTTGTATTGTCTTAGCCCCAGAGATATGAAAATGTGATGCAAGATATTTAAAGAAATTTTAACCCCTACAGTGCTTAGCCATTTCACAGACATTTAAAATTTTTTTTTTATTATTTGGTACTATACAAATATTTCAACTTTGTTTCAGTGAGGTACCCATGCAAATCATACCTTGTTTTTTTTCTAGCAGTCTAAGTATTTAGGGCATTTAGGGTTCCATTTATTTAAGGTTGGGCGGAAATCTCTGCGAGCTTATGCAATGCCACCCTCTGCTCACAGGTGCCAAGTAGTAGTAGGGGCTGTCAATCATCACCTTTTAGGTGGCGGACAGGTTAAAGAGCAGTGGTCTTAAGACCGCTGCTACTTAACTATCGCTTTCAGGCCATTTTCTGGTTCAACGTTTAATTTCAGTTCACATATCCAAAACACTAACATTAAGGATTAAATATATTTATTGCGCAATACATTAGCTGCCTATGGTTGGTGTCAGGTGATCACTATTACAATGAGCATAACTTGACAGTTATATGGACATGAAACCTTTATTTGACTAGTGGGACCTCATTCCTCTATATAAGGGGTCTTATGATATATTTCTTTTAAGAGGTGGTATTAAAAGCCTTTTAAAATTTGCAGGAACACCCAAAAAAGAAAAAAGAACCAATGCTATGAGGTATTTGTAATTGTTATGACAATCACACTGCAGCTGAATGGACAGGAGATAAACTAAAGAAGCAAAATTGTTGCATTCAAATAAGGGGTCTAAAATGTTTCTATGTATGTTGGGGGGCAACTTATTTTGGGATACCCAATGCTCCTAATTATTTTCCATATGCAGATAGTTCTCAGGTGATCATGACAATAAAATGATAGTAATATGGGTATATGACCCCTTCTTACAAGTTACAGTGAAGTCAAACTTTAATGATTCAGAGAAAGACGGGATATTTGTCAGCCCTAGCTACCCAGTAAAAACAATTAAATTTAAAGTATGTAAATATATTTATGTATATAAATTGATACTATCACCAGATCTAACAATATCACTATTATCAAGAAATAAAATACAATTCAAAGTTAAAAATTAAAAAATAAATTTACAAATAAATAAATAGGTAATATCCACTTTTGTGGTTAATGATAGTCTCACCAAATACCAATAGTATGAATGAGAAGTCCTGATTACAGAGTCTGGTGCTGCTTTTTCACAGAAAGTGTCCTTCAGACCGTATGGAGTATGGTAGAAGCCGCAATTCTAAAAAGAAAATGAGTGCAACCAGATTCAAGTGTAGTATTTAGATATAAAAAATACAGTGCTACAAAATTGCACTTACAGTGTTAAAAATCTTTAATTCATCCAAAATACATAAAACCAAGTTATACTCCCCTTGTCTCTCCTTTGTTGATTTAAATGGTCAGAGTGTCCTTTTGTGGTTAATATAACAGGCGTCCAGGTGTCCTGTATGTTTCTATGACCAAGTTGTATTCACCGCTGTCTGTGACCATTCCTGTGATGAGGACTGACTACGGGTAGCCATAGTGTCCACTATGGAAACCTGTAGTCAGTCTATGTTCATAACAACAGCATCTAATAAAAACTATTAAAAAAAATTGCATCAAAAGTTATAAGTGCTCAAACTTATGAGGTATCAGGCAAAGGGCTTAAACACAGAGATACCTATAGTATATGTAAGTTTCAAGTATAGGAGGCGAAGGTCCAAGGGTATCTTTGGCTCAAATGAGTGCCTGTTCTTAGCCGCAGATTCCGTCAATCTGGAGTAGTCTATTGATAGCACTAGGAATAAAACTCCATTTGTGTAAATATACAAAGCCAATGTGCATAAAAGCAGGATACTCACTGAAATAAAATTCAGATTTCGGCAATGTTATAAAAACAGCAAGATTCTTCTATTAAAAGAACAGACTTTATTCTTATAAAGCTAACAGCTCAACACATTTTAATATCAAATTGTCTTTCTCAAGAGCAATAAAAACATTAAACATGTTGTCTCAATACCGCTGTCACAAGTGGTTTAAATACAGGGCAATCATGTTCTATCTTCCGTTTTTTTCATATATAATATCAAAATATATATAATATTTATTTCCAACCAATTATAAACTTAAAGTGCTTAAAAGGCTCATAAAATTTGTTGAATATGACTATTAAAACTTTGATCAAACCATTTTTTAAAAGTTTAAATTTTGATTTCATCTTATTTGGTGGAAATAAACCCATTAACCTTTCCTTGTTTTGTTCAAAATTAAAATTTTACAATTAGCGAACATTATTAATCAGTTCTCAATCAAATATTTCTTCTTATGTAGTTCCCAAATAAGTCCGTTATTAATGCAGGATGGTCACGTGTCTTTTTTGTCCAATAGGAAAGAGACACTGGGGGATATCTAGCAAGCCGTCAACCACAAATTTGCTGGAATTCCGCAGCGTAATTGTGGTGAGCTTGATTCAACCTAGTTATCAAGCCTACAGACCGGTAAAAGTTGAAATCTGTGACGTAACATACGATCCGCCAGTCTCAATCCGACACAGATCGATGCTTACGTCACTACAGATGTCCCGAATAAGCATTCGGCACTATTTGACACTTTTTGAAAGTTATCAAATAGTTAACTGGTATGCTCGTGGCTATTCCAGCCCAGCGTACCTGGTTTTCAATCTGCCACCCTGGAGGCCGCGGATGCCATAGGAATCAATGGGAGTCTGAAAGTAGCGAAAGCTTATGTTCGATGCTGCCAGTTATCCCATTGAGTTATATGGTAGAAAACCAGTTACATTTACACCTAACACCCTAACATAAGCCCCGAGTCTAAACACCCCTAATCTGCCGCCCCAACATCGCCGCCACCTACATAATGTTATTAACCCCTATTCCGCCGCTCCCGGACCACGCCGCAACCTAAATAAAGTTATTAACCCCTATCCCGCCACTCCCGGACCCCGCCGCAACTAAATAAATGTATTAACCCCTATTCTGCTGCTCCCGGACCCTGCCGCAACCTAAATAAAGTTATTAACCCCTATCCCGCCACTCCCGTACCCCCCACCTCAACCAAATAAATGTATTAACCCCTAAACTCCTGGCCTCCCACATCGCTACCACTAACTAAACCTATTAACCCCTAAACCGCCAGCCCCCCACATCGCCATAAACTAATTAGGATTGAGCTTTCATCCTATTGACTGATTGGAACAGCCAATAGGATGAGAGCTGCTCAAATCCTATTGGCTGATTGGAACAGCCAATAGGATTTTAGCAGCTCTAATCCTATTGGCTGATTGGAACCTTTCAGCCAATAGGAATGCAAGGGATGCCATCTTGGATGATGTCACTTGCATTCAAGATCCAGTTTACGGCAGAGACTGTATTGAAGAGGTGCTCCTCGCTGGATGTCTTCAGGATGGACTCGCTCCGCGCCGGATGGATGAAGATAGAAGAGGCTGCATGGATGAAGACTTCGCCAGCTGGATGAAGATGGAAGAGGCCACCCGGATGAAGACTTCTTGCCGCCCAGATGAAGACTTCTTGCCGACTGGATGGATCCTTCAAGCGGAACTTCAAAAACGTTAAGAGGATCGACGGGGGTTAGTGTTAGGTTTATTTAAGTTTTTTTTGGGTTGGTTTTATTTTTAGAGTAGGGTCTGGGCATGTAAAAGAGCTAAATGCCCTTTTAAGGGCAATACCCATACAAATGCCCTTTTCAGGGCAATGGGGACTTAGGTTTTTTAGATAGGGTTTTTATTTGGGTTGGTTGGTTGGGTGGTGGGTTTTACAGTTGGGGGTGTTTGTATTTTTTTACAGGTAAAAGAGCTGATTTCTTTGGGGCAATGCTCTGCGAAAGGCCCTTTTAAGAGCCATTGGTAGTTTATTGTAGGCTAGGGTTTTTTTTATTTTGGGGGGCTTTTTTATTTTGATAGGGCTATTAGATTAGGTGTAATTTGTTTTTATTTTTAATACTGTGGTTTGTTTTTTTTGCAACTTAGTGTTTGTTTTTGTAACTTAGTGTTTGTTTTTTTTGTAATTTAGTAATTTTTAATAGTATATTTAAATAATTTGAGTAGGGTTAGGTTTTTTTTAATATGTAATATAGTTAATTTAATTGGTAGTTTAATGCAATTTTAGTATAATAGTTAGGGTAGGTTAATTAATAGTTTAATATAGTTTAATTTAATTCTACAGGTAAGTTTTAATTTATTATAAGATAGGGATGTTGTAATTTTAATGTAAAGTTAGCGGGTTGTTAGGTTTAGGGGTTAATAGCTTAATTTAGTTTATGGTGATGTGGGGGGCTGGCGGTTTGGGGTTAATAAGTTTATTTAGTTGTGGTGGGGTCCGGGGGCGGCGGAATAGAGGTTAATACATTTATTTAGTTGTTGCAGGGTCTGGGAGCCACGGAATAGGGGTTAATACTTTTACTTAGTTGCGGCGGGGTCCAGGAGCGACGGAATAGGGGTTAATACATTTATTTAGTTGCGGCGGGGTCCAGGAGCGGCGGAATAGGGGTTAATACTTTTATTTAGCTGCGGTGGGTTCCAGGAGTGGCGGGATAGGAGTTAAGCACTTTAGTGGCGGCGTTTAGTGACAGGGTATAAATAAAGTTGGTAAAAAGATGAATAGCAGCGAGATCGATGACTGTTAGTTAACAACAGTCCGATGCTCATTGTCCCGTACTTGCTGCACAGCTTTTTGACGTTTTTTTTTATAAATATGAAAAGCGTATTCAGATCAGCGGCCGCGATGTTAGGGGAGCGTATTGGTGCCATCAAATGTAACAAGGTTGACGGCTTGATAGATATCCCCCACTCTGTTCAACACAATTTCTTTTTATAAAGTGAGTCATGTGATTTTGGCATCCAATCAAAGGGCGACAAGAATGGCAGTTTTTAAAGCCCTGTTTTGAGTCGGGTTTCTTTCAGAAATGCGTTCAGATTTAAGTTTTAGGGGATGATTTATCATGGCTCGAAAGGAGCAAATACATATGTTTCTGCGTGAGCCTTCAGGCTCACCAGAAACAGGGGTTAAGACGGTGCGGTCTTAAGACCGCTGCTCCTTAACTTATCCACCGCCTCTGAGGTGACAGACAGTAATCCGCCCGGTCGCATACGATCTGGTTGATTGACTCCCCCTGCTAGCAGCAAATTGACTGCAAATCTGCAGGGGGCGGCATTACACAAGCAGTTCACCAGAAATGCTTGTGCAATGATAAATGACGACAGCATATGCTGTCTGCATTTACAGATGTCTGGAGGACATGATCGCTACAGCAGATCATGTCCGCCAGACACATGATAAATCACACCCTTAAAGTCCATCTATACAAGTTATGATCCTTAAACACAAATGAATAAAATACTAAAAGTGAATGACAAATAAATTATGCATTAATCTAATGATTCATAATGTCATACTAATAAAATATTTTATGGTGTTCAACATCAATAATTATTCATGTATCCTAAAAAAATCTTCTAAAAAATACCATCTAAAATAATTTACATCAAGTGCTGTATCAAATTAATTTTATATTCACTATTTATTCCCTTGTTCCATCAATAAGTGATAAAGGTCATAATTGTGAATAAAAACATAATTTATGTAAGAACTTACCTAATAAATTCATTTCATTCATATTGGCAAGAGTCCATGAGCTAGTGACATATGGGTACAATCCTACCAGGAGGGGCAAAGTTTCCCAAACCTCAAAATGCCTATAAATACACCCCTCACCACACCCACAATTCAGTTTAACGAATAGCCAAGCAGTGGGGTGATAAAGAAAGGAGTAGAAAGCATCAACAAAGGAAATTTGGAAATAATTGTGCTTTATACAAAAAAATCATAACCACCATAAAAAGGGTGGGCCTCATGTACTCTTGCCAATATGAAAGAAATGAATTTATCAGGTAAGTTCTTACATAAATTATGTTTTCTTTCATGTAATTGGCAAGAGTCCATGAGCTAGTAACATATGGGATATCAATACCCAAGATGTGGAGTCTTCCACTCAAGAGTCACTAGAGAGGGAGGGAATAAAAATAAAAACAGCCATATTCCGCTGAAAAAATTAATCCACAACCCAAAAATATAAGTTTATTTTCATTTTTGAAAGAAAAAACTTAAATCAAAAGCAGAAGAATAAAACTGAAACAGCTGCCTGAAGAACTTTTCTACCAAAAACTGCTTCCGAAGAAGCAAATACATCAAAATGGTAGAATTTAGTAAATGTATGCAAAGAAGACCAAGTCGCCGCTTTGCAAAACTGATCAACTGAAGCTTCATTCTTAAAAGCCCATGAAGAGGAGACTGATCTAGTAGAATGAGCTGTAATTCTCTGAGGCGGGGCCTGACCCGACTCCAAATAAGCTTGATGAATCAAAAGTTTCAACCAAGAAGCCAAGGAAATAGCAGAAGCCTTCTGACCTTTCCTAGGACCAGAAAATAAAACAAATAGACTGGAAGTCTTCCTGAAATGTTTAGTAGCTTCCACATAATATTGCAAAGCTCTTACCACATCCAAAGAATGTAAGGATCTATCCAAAGAATTCTTAGGATTAGGACATAAGGAAGGGACAACAATTTTTCTACTAATGTTGTTAGAATTCACAACCTTAGGTAAAAATTGAAAAGAAGTCCGCAAAACTGCCTTATCCTGATGAAAAATCAGAAAAGGAGACTCACAAGAAAGAGCAGATAGATCAGAAACTCTTCTAGCAGAAGAGATAGCCAAAAGGAACAACACTTTCCAAGAAAGTAGTTTAATATTCAAAGAATGCATAGACTCAAATGGAGGAGCCTGCAAAGCATTCAGAACCAAATTAAGACTCCAAGGAGGAGAAATTGATTTAATGACAGGCTTAATAAGAACTAAAGCCTGTACAAAATGGTGAATATCAGGAAGTATAGCAATCTTTCTGTGAAATAAAACAGAAAGAGCGGAGATTTGTCCTTTCAAGGAACTTGCAGACAAACCCTTATCCAAACCATCCTGAAGGAACTGTAAAATTCTAGGAATTCTAAAAGAATGCCATGAGAATTTATGAGAAGAACACCATGAAATGTAAGTCTTCCAAACTCGATAATAAATCTTTCTAGAGACAGATTTACGAGCTTGTAACATAGTATTAATCACTGAGTCAGAGAAACCTCTATGACTTAGAACTAAGCGTTCAATTTCCATACCTTCAAATTTAATGATTTGAGATCCTGATGGAAAAAACGGACCTTGAGATAGTAGGTTCGGCCGTAACGGAAGTGGCCAAGGCGGGCAACTGGACATCCGAACCAGATCCACATACCAAAACCTGTGTGGTCATGCTGGAGCCACCAGCAACACAAAAGACTGTTCCATGATGATTTTGGAGGTCACTCTTGGAAGGAGAACTAGAGGCGGGAAGATGTAAGCAGGATGATAACACCAAGGAAGTGTCAGTGCATCCACTGCTTCCGCCTGAACATCCCTGGACCTGGACAGGTATCTGGGAAGTTTCTTGTTTAGATGAGAGGCCATGAGATCTATCTCTGGAAGACCCCACATCTGAACAATCTGAGAAAACACATCTGGATGGAGAGACCACTCCCCTGGATGTAAAGTCTGGCGGCTGAGATAATCCGCCTCCCAATTGTCTACACCTGGGATATGCACCGCAGAGATTAGACAAGAGCTGGATTCCGCCCAAGCAAGTATCCGAGATACTTCTTTCATAGCTTGGGGACTGTGAGTCCCACCCTGATGATTGACATAAGCCACAGTTGTGATATTGTCTGTCTGAAAACAAATGAATGGTTGTCTCTTTAGCAGAGGCCAAAACTGAAGAGCCCTGAAAATTGCAAAATTGCTAATCTCGCCTCTTGAGATTTCCAAACCCCTTGTGCTGTCAGAGATCCCCAAACAGCTCCCCAACCTGAAAGACTCGCATCTGTTGAGATCACAGTCCAGGTTGGACAAACAAAAGAAGCCCCTTGAACCAAACGATGGTGATCTATCCACCATGTCAGAGAGTGTCGTACATTGGGATTCAAGGATATTAATTGTGATATCTTTGTATAATCCCTGCACCATTGATTCAGCATGCAAAGCTGTAGAGATCTCATGTGAAAACGAGCAAAGGGGATCGCGTCCGATGCTGCAGTCATGAGACCTAAAACTTCCATGCACATAGCCACTGAAGGGAATGACTGAGACTGAAGGTGCCGGCATGCTGCAACCAATTTTAAACATCTCTTGTCTGTTAGAGACAGAGTCATGGACACTGAATCTATCTGGAAGCCTAAAAAGGTGACCCTTGTCTGAGGAATCAAGAAACTTTTTGGTAAATTGATCCTCCAACCATGTTTCCGAAGAAACAACACTAGTTGATTTGTGTGAGATTCTGCAGTATGTAAAGACTGAGCTAGTACCAAGATATTGTCCAAATAAGGAAAAGATATTGTCCAAATAACCTGTTCTCTGATTACAGATAGTAGGGCACCCAGAACCTTTGAAAAGATCCTTGGAGCTGTTGCTAGGCCAAATGGAAGAGCAACAAATTGGTAATGCTTGTCTAGAAAAGAGAATCTCAGAAACTGATAGTGTTCTGGATGAATCGGAATATGAAGGTATGCATCCTGCAAGTCTATTGTGGACATATAATGTCCTTGCTGAACAAAAGGCAGAATAGTCCTTATAGTCACCATCTTGAAAGTTGGTACTCTTACATAACGATTAAAAATTTTCAGATCCAGAACTGGTCTGAATAAATTTTCTTTCTTTGGTACAAGGAATAGGTTTGAATAAAAACCCAAACCTTGTTCCTGAGGAGGAACTGGCATGATTACCCCTGAAGACTCCAGGTCTGAAACACACTTCAGAAAAACCTGAGCTTTTACTGGATTTACAGGGATGCGTGAGAGAAAAAATCTTCTCACAGGAGGTCTTACTTTGAATCCTATTCGATACCCTTGAGAGACAATGCTCTGAATCCAATGATTTTGGACAGATTTTATCCAAAAATCCTTGAAAAACCTTAATTTGCCCCCTACCAGCTGAGCTGGAATGAGGGCCACACCTTCATGCGGACTTAGGGGCAGACTTTGGTTTCCTAAATGGCTTGGATTTATTCCAATTTGAGGAAGGCTTCCAATTGGAAGCAGATTCCTTGGGAGGAGGATTGAGTTTTTGTTCCTTATTCTGATGA
Source organism: Bombina bombina (assembly GCF_027579735.1). Lineage (NCBI taxonomy): Eukaryota > Metazoa > Chordata > Amphibia > Anura > Bombinatoridae > Bombina > Bombina bombina. Next base: position 121,408,563 of record NC_069505.1, read on the forward strand.
AAGGAATGAAAACGGTTAGAAGCCTTAGATTTACCCTTAGGTTTTTTATCCTGAGGCAGAAAAACTCCTTTTCCTCCAGTGATATTTGAAATAATAGAATCCAACTGAGAACCAAATAAATTATTTCCTTGGAAAGAAAGAGATAGTAATCTAGATTTAGATGTCATATCAGCATTCCAAGATTTAAGCCACAAAGCTCTTCTAGCTAATACAGCTAAAGACATGGATCTAACATCAATTTTGGTAATATAAAAAATGGCATCACAAATAAAATGATTAGCATGTTGCAGTAAGCGAGTAATGCTAGATATGTCAGGATCCAATTCTCGTTGCGCTAAATTCTCCAACCAAAAAGTTGAGGCAGCCGCAACATCAGCCAAAGAAATAGCAGGTCTGAGAAGATGACCTGAATATAAATAGGCCTTCCTTAGATAAGATTCAAGCTTGCTATCTAAAGGATCCTTAAAGGAAGTACTATCTTCCATAGGAATAGTGGTACATTTAGCAAGAGTAGAAATAGCCCCATCAACTTTGGGGATTTTTTCCCAAAACGCTATAGATTTTGCTGGTAAAGGATACAATTTTTTAAACCTTGAAGAAGGAATAAAAGAAGTACCTGGCTTATTCCATTCCCTAGAAATCATATCAGAAATAGCCTCAGGAATAGGAAAAAAACCCTGGGGAAACCACAGGAGGTTTAAAAACAGCATTTAAACGTTTATTAAACTGAACGTCAATAGGACTGGTTACCTCAATATCCAAAGTAATTAACACTTCTTTTAATAAAGAACGCATATACTCTATTTTAAATAAATAAGTAGATTTGTCAGTGTCAATGTCTGAGGAAGGATCTTCTGAATCATATAGATCCTCATCAGAAGAGGATAAATTATTATGTTGCTGGTCATTTGAAATTTCATCAGCTAAATGAGAAGTTTTAAAAGACCTTTTGCGTTTATTAGAAGGTGGAAATGCAGACAAAGCCTTCAGAATAGAATCAGAAACAAATTCTTTAAAATTTACAGGTATATCATGTACATTAGAAGTTGAAGGAACTGCAACTGGCAATGTACTATTACTGATGGAAACACTATCTACATGTACAAGTTTATCATGACAACTATTACAAATGACATTTGGTGGAATAATTTCTACACTTTTACAACAAATGCACTTAGCTTTAGTAGACCCGATGTCAGGCAGCAATGTTCCAGCAGAAACTTCTGAGACAGGATCAGATTGGGACATCTTGCTCAATGTAAGAGAAAAAACAACATATAAAGCAATATTATCTATTTACTTATATGACAGTTTCAGGAATGGGAAAAAATGCAAAAGCATAGGCCTCTGATAGAGAAAAAAGCAAGAGGCAAACATCAATGGGGTATTGAAATAATGAAAAAAAATTGGCTCCAAGTATGACGCACAACGTAATGTAAACTTTTTTGACGCCAATAACAGGAAATGACACACTCGCGTCACTAATAACGCCGCCATGTGAACGTATTTTTCCGCGCCAAAAATATTTTCGTGTCAAGAATGACACAATAAAGTTTAGCATTTGACGCACCCGCGGGCCTAATACCAGCAATTGCAAGAAGTAGTCAATTGAAAAAAAGAATAAACCCCAGGTAAGAAATAATTGTCTTAAAATGTTTATATTCCCCAAATATGAAACTGACAATCTGCAAAAGGAAATACATGATCCTGACTCATGGCAAATATAAGTACAATACATATATTTAGAACTTTACATAAATGCATAAAGTGCCAAACCATAGCTGAGGTGTCTTAAGTAATAAAAAACATACTTACCAAAAGACACCCATCCACATATAGCAGATAGCCAAACCAGTACTAAAACAGTTATTAGTAGAGGTAATGGTAAATTGAGAGTATATCGTCAATCTGAAAAGGGAGGTAGGAGATGAATCTCTACGACCGATAACAGAGAACCTATGAAATAGACCCCCGTTAGGGAAATCATCGTATTCAAATAAGTGATACTCCCATCACGTCCCTCTGACATTAGCTGTACTCTGAGAGGAATCGGGCTTCAAAATGCTGAGAAGCGCATATCAACGTAGAAATCTTAGCACAAACTTACTTCACCACCTCCATAGGAGGCAGAGTTTGTAAAACTGAATCGTGGGTGTGGTGAGGGGTGTATTTTGAGGTTTGGGAAACTTTGCCCCTCCTGGTAGGATTGTATATCCCATATGTCACTAGCGCATGGAATCTTGCCAATTACATGAAAAAAAATTAAGAATAAAGATTAAAAAAAAATAAAAATGGTGCTAATTTGTGTTGAATTACATAAAAGCTAGAATTCCTATATCTTTATTTAAACCCCATTGACCATATGCCCTTAGTGTGTGCATCCACCAAAGTTTTCTCTTGTTTCATTATTCTTTCTATTTGTTTAGATGTTCCAAAATTCATTTTTTTTTTAGAAATCTTGAGGTTTGTCCTAAATATTGGACCAGACAATTACATTACAACAAATATATCAAATCTTTTGTTTTGCAACCTATGAAACTTTTTATTTCAAAAGTCTGACCAGTTACTGCGGATGTAAAGGTTTTATGCACCCTCTTAGTGTGGTTACATCCCTTCCATCTATCACAGGTATAAAAATCATTTAAATTAGATATTTGGATCGGTTTTTGGTGGTTCATTCCTTTTATTAGAGAAGGGGCTAATTTCTGTTTGAAATGTGCTCCTTTTCGGAAGACCACTTGAGGTTTTTGAGGGATTCATCCTCTTTCAAAATATGCCAATGTTTATGAATTATATTTTTAATGTTTTTATGGCCACTTTTGAAAGTTGTAACAAACCTAGGGAAGGGAGATCTCTGTGTATTATCATGGTTGGTGTTTTACAACAGTGTTTCTATCTTTATTTATTTTTTAGGGTTCTCTCATTTTCTAATACTCTACCCTTATATCCCTTTTGTTGGAATCTCTGAAGATATTAGATTGTTCCTCAAAATCTTCTATTCCATCACAGTTTCTTCTGACCCTTAGAAATGGTCCCTTTGGGATTGCTTTTAACCATGATGGATGATGATTACTATCTTGTCTAATATAAGTATTCATACCACATGCTTTTAAATAGGTCTTTGTGCGTATGGTACTATTACAAAAAATAGAGAGTTCAAGAAAGGTGATCTATTTTGTATGTACCTCTGGTGTCAAAACAATAGATATATTGTTAGCGTTAATGTGTGAAATGAATTATTGTAGAAACTTATCTCCCCCTTTCCAAATACATAATATATCATCTATGTATCTCCACCATGTCACCAGGTCTGCCTCAAGTGGATTATTTTCCCACACATTCTGTATGTGTGTTCAAAATAATCCAAATAGATGTTAGCATAACTCGGTGTGAACCTGGTGCCCATGGCTGTGCCACATATCTGAAGGTATTGGTTATTATTAAACCAGAAAAAAATATGTTTTCAAATATTATCAATAGCTTCTATTATAAATTCTAATAAAGAGGCTGCTAATTTAGAATCTTGTTCTAACCTCCACCCAATGGCTTCCAAGCCTTTCTTATGGTCTGTGATGGAAGAAAGGGATGTCACATCCATAGTAACTCAAAAGTAATCATCTTTCCATTGTAGATCTTTTATTATGTTTAATACACATTTAGTATCCGTTAAATAATATTTTGAGGTTTGTGCATAAGGTTATAAAAAATAGTCAATGGAAGCTGACAAATTGGATTTTAATGAATCTACCCCACTAATAAATTGGCCTCCCTGCAGGTCTTTCTGGATTTTTGTGGATTTTGGGGAGAAATACAATTATGGGTGTTCTTAAGTCTCTGGAGCCTTTTGTAGTCAAGTAGCTGAAAGCATGTAAAATCATATTTATGCAATACTGTATTTATATTTTGTAAGTGTTTAGCTATGTTTGTACTGTAAATATTTCACATTCAAATGTGCTTCACAAGGGAATATGTTCCAAGTATTTTAAAATAGATATTCCTATATATATATATATATATATATATATATATATATATATATATATATATATATATATATATATATATATATATACAGGGAGTGCAGAATTATTAGGCAAATTAGTATTTTGACCACATCATCCTCTTTATGCATGTTGTCTTACTCCAAGCTGTATAGGCTCGAAAGCCTACTACCAATTAAGCATATTAGGTGATGTGCATCTCTGTAATGAGAAGGGGTGTGGTCTAATGACATCAACACCCTATATCAGGTGTGCATAATTATTAGGCAACTTCCTTTCCTTTGGCAAAATGGGTCAAAAGAAAGACTTGACAGGCTCAGAAAAGTCAAAAATAGTGAGATATCTTGCAGAGGGATGCAGCACTCTTAAAATTGCAAAGCTTCTGAAGCGTGATCATCGAACAATCAAGCGTTTCATTCAAAATAGTCAACAGGGTCGCAAGAAGCGTGTGGAAAAACCAAGGCGCAAAATAACTGCCCATGAACTGAGAAAAGTCAAGCGTGCAGCTGCCAAGATGCCACTTGCCACCAGTTTAGCCATATTTCAGAGCTGCAACATCACTGGAGTGCCCAAAAGCACAAGGTGTGCAATACTCAGAGACATGGCCAAGGTAAGAAAGGCTGAAAGACGACCACCACTGAACAAGACACAAAAGCTGAAACGTCAAGACTGGGCCAAGAAATATCTCAAGACTGATTTTTCTAAGGTTTTATGGACTGATGAAATGAGAGTGAGTCTTGATGGGCCAGATGGATGGGCCCGTGGCTGGATTGGTAAAGGGCAGAGAGCTCCAGTCCGACTCAGACGCCAGCAAGGTGGAGGTGGAGTACTGGTTTGGGCTGGTATCATCAAAGATGAGCTTGTGGGGCCTTTTCAGGTTGAGGATGGAGTCAAGCTCAACTCCCAGTCCTACTGCCAGTTTCTGGAAGACACCTTCTTCAAGCAGTGGTACAGGAAGAAGTCTGCATCCTTCAAGAAAAACATGATTTTCATGCAGGACAATGCTCCATCACACGCATCCAAGTACTCCACAGCGTGGCTGGCAAGAAAGGGTATAAAAGAAGAAAATCTAATGACAAGGCCTCCTTGTTCACCTGATCTGAACCCCATTGAGAACCTGTGGTCCATTATCAAATGTGAGATTTACAAGGAGGGAAAACAGTACACCTCTCTGAACAGTGTCTGGGAGGCTGTGGTTGCTGCTGCATGCAATGTTGATGGTGAACAGATCAAAACACTGACAGAATCCATGGATGGCAGGCTTTTGAGTGTCCTTGCAAAGAAAGGTGGCTATATTGGTCACTGATTAGTTTTTGTTTTGTTTTTGAATGTCAGAAATGTATATTTGTGAATGTTGAGATGTTATATTGGTTTCACTGGTAAAAATAAATAATTGAAATGGGTATATATTTGTTTTTTGTTAAGTTGCCTAATAATTATGCACAGTAATATTCACCTGCACACACAGATATCCCCCTAAAATAGCTATAACTAAAAACAAACTAAAAACTACTTCCAAAACTATTCAGCTTTGATATTAATGAGTTTTTTGGGTTCATTGAGAACATGGTTGTTGTTCAATAATAAAATTAATCCTCAAAAATACAACTTGCCTAATAATTCTGCACTCCCTGTATATATATATATATATATATATATATATATATATATATATATATATATATATATATATATATATAGGAATATCTGTGTATATATACTTTTAAATACTCATATTTCATGTTGGGTTAGTGCACTTGAGAAAACACATTGGGTTTGAGTACGAGAAAGGGTACGAGAAAGGGTGGTTTTTCCACTTTTCTATGGGGGAATACATTAACATGGTCACAATTATTCCAAGTAAAGCATTTTGCATACGTCGGTTTAGTACCCGAAGATCGTAAAAAGCCTCCATCTAGCGGGAGCGATAAATAATGCTCCACTCGCAATATAGTCCTTAGTTGTATTATCAATTTTGCTTAGTTCTCTTGGTATCCTTTATTAAAGAGTAATCCTAGATGAGCTCAGGAGTGTGCACATGTCCTTAGCCATCTGGCAACAGTGTTTGCAACATTGTTTATAGAAATGTTATACATAGTTACGAACACTGCTGCCATAGACTGCAATAAGCACTTGCACTCTCATAATCTCTTCAACAAAGGACATTAAGAGAAAAAAGAAAATTTGATAATATAAGTAAATTAGAAAGTTGTTTAAATTTGCATGCTCTATCTGAATAATGAATTTTTAATTTTGCATTTACCGTCCCTTTAATCCAATTACAGATGTTAATAGCAACATGGCTCAATAAATTTAAAACACTACCATCAGCAACCTTATGAGTTTCAATGAATTGAGCCTGATATTTATAAAAAAAAAATTCTATTCTACCAACAATTTTTAAATATATTTACTTCAAATTGTTAAAAAAAAATGAATTTTCACTTTGCTTATGGTGCTAGAAAATATAACCAGATTAAAGGAATCTTATTTTAGAATGAGAACTTAAATATTGGTCCAAAGCTACCAAATGCATTTTTTTTTATTGTATTTTGGGTTTAAATCAACACATGAAATGGAATAAAAATAGGACAATACTATTTGAAATCACATGCAATTAAAGCTCAAAACTCTGCTCAAAATTATCAGATATCTAGTTCTTTCTGCACGACTATAATGGCAAAAAAATGTATTTCATAAAATGATGTTGCTATGAACAGCTTTGATATGAAAATAAGTACTGTGCTATAAGTCAAGATGACTGGCAGGCTACAATTGGATGCTAATTGGATACAAAGACAATTTAGCATAGCATGAAATTGAATTTTAAATAATGTGTTACATTTTGCAAGATTTTTTTTTAAATTTCATCTATCAATATTAAAATAGTTTGAAATTAACAGAGTCTTACATATGGGGGCCGAATTATCAAGCTCCGAATGATGCTTGATGCCCCTAAAGGCCGCTGCTCCATCCGGCTGATTGACACCCCATGCTAGCGGACGATTCTGCAGGGGGCGGCATTGCACAAGCTGCTTGTGCAACGATAAATGCCGACAGCAGATGCTGCAGTATTTATCGATGTACGGCGGACATGATACGCTACATTGTATCATGTCCGCTTGCACTTTTATAAATCGGCCCCATGGAATCTACATATTTTTACATTTGTAAGAATGCAAAAAATCCCCATATATGTTATAGGGACACTATACATAAAATGCTGTGAATATCCAGAGTTCCCTAAATATTATATATTTTTAAAACCATGAAAATTGAACAGTAGCTGTAATCTACAATTATACAATTACAAATGCATGCATTACCTGAAATTTAAACTACTTATTTCCCATACTGTTGGTGTTTTTGGTGAAAATTTATGTTGTGTTTTTGGAATAATTATTTTTTAATTTTGGTATATTTTAGTTTGTCTTATTTTCAGTTTCCTATTATTTTATTTTACCATTGGCAGGCTATTTATTCTATCCATTCCTGCAAAATGTAATATCCCTCTTTATAATAGTTTGTGTTGCTGAATGCTAACATAATCCTGAGAAAAATATTTTTGTTGCATTAGGTATTTAACACTATTCCAGGAATATATTTATAGCATGCGCATTACTGTAAAGAGAATATCTTGATTATTCACTGTGTATAAGAAGTATACTGATTCTAGTATATAAAGAGATAGCATGCTGTTCTATATATACAACATCACGGGTGAGTATGATTAAAGGGACAGTCTAGGCCAAAATAAACTTTCATGATTCAGATAGAGCATGTCATTTTAAACAATTTTCCAATTTACTTTTATCACCAATTTTGCTTTGTTCTCTTGGTATTCTTAGTTGAAAGCTTAACCTAGGAGGTTCATATGCTAATTTCTTAGACCTTGAAGCCCACCTCTTTCAGATTGTATTTTAACAGTTTTTCACCACTAGAGGGTGTTAGTTCACGTATTTCATATAGATAACACTGTGCTCGTGCACGAGAAGTTAACTGGGAGCAGGCACTGATTGGCTAGACTGCAAGTCTGTCAAAAGAACTGAAAAAAGGGGCAGTTTGCAGAGGCTTAGATACAAGATAATCACAGAGGTTAAAAGTATATTATTATAAATGTGTTAGTTATGCAAAACTGGGAAATGGGTAATAAAGGGATTATCTATCTTTTAAAACAATACAAATTCTGGTGTATACTGTCCCTTTAAAGTACACAGCTGGGGTGCATATGAATAGAAGAAATAATAGAAACATAATATAGCAGATATTCAATGTAAACCACCTTTACAATCAGACTCACATATAAGCATAAATTTAAAGGGACAGTCTACTCCAAAAATGTTATTGTTTAAAAATATAGATTATCCCTTTATTACCCATTCCTCAGTTTTGCATAACAAACACAGATATTTTAATACACTTTTTACCTCTGTGACTACCTTGTATCTAAGCCTCTGCAGCCTGCCCCCATATCTCAGTGCTTTTGACAGATTTGCATTTTAGCCAATCAGTGCTGGCTCATAAATAACTCCATGGGAGTGAGCACTCTGAGGTTTAACTTTAAACAAAGAATAGCAAGAGAACAAAGCAAATCTGATGATAAAAGTAAATTGTAAAGCTGTTTAAAATTGAATGCCCTATCTGAATCATGAAAGTTTAATTTTGACTAGACTGTTACTTTAAGGGCATCTCTGGATTTTGAATGTGCTTTGCATTTGATCTTTAGGCATCTAGAAGGAAGTTATTTACAGGAGACTATAGGGTTAATCCTTCTCAAATGGTCTTTTTTTCAGTGGGCTCGATTTATCAAACCTTCGCCTCCCCTATGACTGCAGGTTCTCACAGGAGAACCAACAGTCAGTATTTATCAAGCAGTGGTCATCTGACCTCTTAGGTGGAGAATTTCAATCTCCCCAGTCTCATCTGACCAGGGAGATTGACATTTGACAGCTGCTGCCCGCGCGTGATTGGCTTTGTGTGGGCAGGGGGCAGTGCTGCACGTGAGCACAAAAAAGAGCTAGTTGGTAATGGTAAATTACGGCAGCGGATTGCTGCCTGCCAGAGGTGAGCTGGAGCGCAAAGGGGCGAATATGTTCACCCCTGTCCGACCCTAGCTGGATAAATTGAGCCTTATGCATTGCAATATCCCCTGGTTTTATTATTTTTTTCAATTTGATTAACTACAACGGTGTCAGGATCTTTTACTTGATGCCCTTTCTCTGATGCAGGAACCAGTATCTTTAAATCCCCCATGTTGATTGCACAGACATTTGTGTACTTAGTACCTAATTATTAGCATTTGTGTCCTGATTACCTTTCTGAATTTGGATTCCTGAACCTGGCTAACCTTCCTGAATTATTCCTTTGCCTCATCCCATTTTTTGTGACGTTTTGATTAAAGGGACAGTCTAAACCAGAATAGTTATTGTTTTTAAAGATAGATAATCCCTTTATTACCCATTCCCTAGTTTTGCATAACTAACACAGTTATAATAATACACCTTTTATCTCTGTGATTACCTTGTATCTAAGCCTCTGCAAACTGCCCCTTATTTCAGTTCTTTTGACAGACTTGCATTCAGTGCTGGCTCAGAGGAACTCCTCATGCGTGAGCATAGTGTTATTTATATAAAACACATTAACTAACACCCTCTAGTGGTGAAAAACTGTCAAAATGCCCTGAGCTAAGAGGCGGCCTTCAAGGGCTTAGAAATTAGCATATGAACTGCCTAGATTTAGCTTTCAACTAAGAATATCAAGAAAACAAAGCAAAATTGGTCATAGAAGTAAATTGGAAAATTGTTTAAAATTGCATTCTCTACCTGAATCATGAAAGTTTGTTTTGGACTAGACTGTCCCTTTAAGGACTGATTGCTGTGTTTTTTTTTCTGGCTACTTCACAGGACTCTGGTATTGCTTACTCCTATTTTGCTGATGGTCTGTCTTTATGGTATATGCCCTGGACCTGCTACTGGATTTCCTTATAGCTACATATAACTCTTGCTGAGAGACATATTTGGATTCATTCCTGATTTTGACCCTCTGGCCTATTTCAGTATTCTGCGTATTACTCCTGCATAATGGATTCATCACCAAATAAAACAAGGCAAGTGTTCCCTTGACATGTAGCCATCTTTGTGCAATGGCTGTACAACATATTTTTATTACACAGATGTTGACAGAATATTTTTTAGGTGGTACCTAGGTAAGTATAGTACGAATATATATATAAGTATTTTTATCATAGTCAATTATTGCGAAATCAAACTCTCTTGATTTTATCTCATGCAAGCAGTGTATATTTGGTGGACGATTCACCAGACTACAACGGGGTAGATCCATCATCTATAAAGCACCTGTGTTACATCATACCATTGAGGTTAATGAACGTGAGTGGGAATTTTGTTACAAAGTGTTTGTTACAAATATTGTTTTAATAAACGGTGTTGCACTATCAAAGGATGTTGTGTTCTTTCACCCTCCTACACTTATCTAAGGTATCGACCACACAAGTGAAAGGGTGCCCACTATACACCTGGGAGCAAAGAAAGGAAATCCAATCAGACCCAAAGTGAAATAGTCTGCCTCATGTGTGGCACTTACTTCATAGAGATTGAGGTAGTAAATTATGAGTAGACATCCTTGAGGGGAACTTCATATTCGAAAACTAGTCACACTATTGAACTATAGTAATCCACATATGTGATTAGTGCACTTTGGTATAATACACATACAACTTGTATTTGGAATATGTTATATTTTATTTTGAGCGGTTCATTCAAATTTGTCCTAACGCTGTTCTTTCAGCCATATATTATATATGTTGTATTATTATTATTCATGGGGGCAAAAAACTGCAATTTTTTAACATCTACCCTCTTTTTTGGGGTTTATTATCTGTGCTGGGGGACCAGATAGAAAACATTTTGAGATTCCACTGGTTTCAGAGCTAGGGCTAGTAGAAATCTGGGGAAAGCCTACTTTAAAGGGACATAATACTTGTGCTAAACCACTTGAAACTGATGAACCATAACTGTAAAAAGCTGACTAGAAAATATCACCTGGACATCTATATGTAAAAAGGGAAGGTGTATTGCATCAAAATGTCACCGCAGTAAGTGCTAAGTGAACAGTTATACTTCAGCAGCTTTCCAAGTGCAAGTTGATAAAAAAAACAAAAAACCCACACACAATAGCCAATCAGCATCTTAAACTGAATAGGAAAATAACATGACAGTGCTTGCACATACTAGATGCACACTCCCTTGCAAGTCCTGGGACTAGCATCCTTATTGGCTGCATAAAGTCTTTTTTAAAGTGGGGTGAGAATTCTTAAATTTTGAGTTTTTCTAGTCAGCTTTTTACAGCTATGCTGTATCACTTTCAAGTACTTCAACATTTGGATATCATGTCCCTTTAATCATGCATTTAAAGAAATGAACAGGTGTAATATTAGCATAACAATAAAAATGAATAATATTTTAAAGTAATTATGTTTATGATTGACATAAAATAGCTTATGCTTGACAACAGTGAAGCATGATCTATCATGTTGGTGCAGCCAACAAAATATGACATTAGGGCAGGAACACTTGTCTCTGCATGTTGATAAATAGAAAAAGACAATAGATAGAGGCGCCAATGGTGCAGATCAATGATGGATCTTGAAAGCTTATAACAGGAGGTGAACATTGATCTGCACCATTGGCGCCTCTATCTATTGTCTTTTTCTAACAGATTGCCTCTTATTGGATGCCGTTAGAGAGCTGCCCTTATGATCAGCTAGCTGGACTGCTGTAGAAATCCAGCTCGTTTCTATAGGCATAACTGATCGTCCCACATCAGCTACATATAAGATTCATCATTGATCTGCACCATTGGTGCCTCTTTCCTTTGTGTTTTTTCCTAACATGTTGATAAATAGCAGCCTACAAATAAGCATAAATACTACCAGAAATCTTAAGGATTCATTAAATAACTTATCTGTTAATATATCATATTGGACTGTGTTTTATGATACCTTAATCTGATTATTAATTTCATAGACAGCTGAAATATATATATATATATATATATATATACACATACATACATATATACATATATATATATATATATATATATATATGTATATATATATATATATATACATACTTATTCAAGTGGACCAGGGTGTATACAATAATCCTACAGATAGAGGACACACATGCATGCATCCGTACAAATACTGTACATGTATATGTTAGTTTTTTTCCTTCTCTTTAGCTCTCCTCTTCACATGAACACACAACTAAATGTTCTATGTTAAACTTGCATTTATTTTTATTTTTATTCATAAATAGATATTCCTATGAATATATCTGTATAGATCTATAACTAAATTTTTATATATATATATATATATATATATATATATATATATATATATATATATATAGGTATGGATATATATTGTACCAAAAAATAAATAATATATATATATATATACACACACACACACAGAAGCAAACAAATGCACTCTCAGGACTTCTTTGTAGTGGGTCAACAACAAAAGTTTATTGGCGTTTTGGGGTTCACACAGACCTCTTCATCAGAATAAAGAAAAAAGTGTCACAATGCAAACTTAAATAGTGTTTCACAAATCATTACAAACAAATACAAATCACCTGTGTATTGCAGGTTAGTTCCTCAGTTCTACAGTGGAACGCACGCCATGCGTTGCACACAACTGGAAATGCAATAACTTCCGGTTTAGTATTTTCTCTTCTTAAACATAAAAGATATATAAATTATCGTCATACCTGTATTGTTCATGTAATGTCTATTCTGGTACATATATTACAATTAGTTGTGGGACTAAAGACTCACTAATTAGTGTCATAGTACACCTTAATGGTGATTACTTTTGATCGTAATTGAAACGCATGTATGAGTGTCGGAAGGGCAACCACTTCCGGTTTGACGAACATGTCAAGTTGGGCATGGAGCATGATTAAGGGATAACCTCCTGAAACATTGCAGTAACCTGTTTGTACCTCCATGGGAGTTCAATAAATCTTGTTAAAAAGGAAGGTGCTGTGGAATTTTTTTCTTTACTATATTTACAGAGGTTGACAGTCTTACCACTTGCACCTATCTGATTCACCTGGTAGCTGTACACGGTCTTGTCTGTGACTTTCCACATGGAATAATATCTGAGCAAGGTGCTACACACTTAGGGACCGAATTATCAACCTGTCAATGCTGCTTATTCCGTGCGAGCCTTCAAGCTCGGCAGATTTAGGCGTTAAGAAGCGGGGGTCATAAGACCGCTGCTCCTTAACTCGTCTGCCACCTCTGAGGCGGTGAACAGCAATTATCCCAATACAATACGATTGGGATGATTGACAGAAGCAGTTCACTAGAAATGCTTGTGCAATGGTAAATGTCGACAGCGTATGCTGTCAGCATTTATCGATGTGGGTAGACAGCATGTCCGTCCGCACATTGATAAATCGGCCCCTTAAGCTTTAAATTAACACCAAAAGGTTTGGTTTTGGCCCTTAAATTGTAAGTCCTATTACATTTGGCTCATAAAGTTTTGCTTTGTTTCAAGTTCATTACAATATCTCTTGAACCTTTTTTTTTATATTAAAATTACGGACCCAAGAGTGGCCCGAACTATCACTAACAGAGACAAAAATGAGGCTCTTTAAGACTTACAGATATGTTTTTTCAAGCAGAGCTTGTATTTTTCTTTTATTTTCTTTAATGTCCGTATAATAATCATATTGCGTAGCTTATACTGTTTCGTTTTGTCTTAAATTCACAACATCCCTACATCTTTTTTTTAATGTTAAGTGTGGCCCTAAGTACTGTTAACAGGGACTGTTTATAATTTACAAAAATGTCTTTTAAACAATGCTTGTATTTTTCTTATATTTCCTTGTATGACAGTATAATAATTGTATTGCACATTTCCTCAATAAAAAAAAATAAAAAAATAAAAAAAAAGCTATGGCCCCAATTTTTTCAAAGGTCTTGCGGACCTGATACGACACTGCGGATCAGGTCCGCAAGACCTCGCTAAATGCGGAGAGCAATACAAGAGCTGCTGGTGCAACGCCGCCCCCTGCTGACTCGCAGCCAATCAACACGGCCGCCAGCAGGGAGGTGTCAATCAACACAATCGTATTCGATCGAGTTGATTTCCGGCGATTCCTGTTCGCCTGCTCAGAGCAGGCAGACAGGGTTATGGAGCAGCGGTCTTTAGACCGCTGCTTCATAAGTTGTGTTTCTGGCAAGTCTGAAGACTCGCCAGAAACACGACCCTTCAAGCTCCGTACGGAGCTTGATAAATGGGCCTGTAAATGTTAACATTTTTAAACATTTATCTTATGATTTTATCTATACAGTTCCAGCATTAACAGAACCTATTTTGCAAACATGCTACCTAAGTGTTGCGGTTGTAATTACTGTTTTTCCAGGTCACTAGCGTTTTTTGTTTAATGTGTGAAATATTATGTATTGGGCACCTCATGCAATTGTACATATTAATGTCAGGAAATCAGGAATGTCCGCTAATGATACTTTGGAAAAAATGGCTGAATTGAGGCTCAATGAATTTTCTCACTTTCATAGACAAATGTCTATGAATCTAGTATGAAGACAAAAAGCCTCATCTCATATAATATAAGTAATGAATAAATAGTTGGCTCCTTATTATTAAATTATTTTTTTAGCTCTACAAAGTACTAAGAGCTAAACCACTAACAGATACTCTTACTATACCTGAAATAAAGACACACACAAAGAGCTGGAGGTAAAGGTCAACATTGCCGCATTTATTTAACTATAATTAACTTGATGACTGTAAACTTATCACATAGTCATCTTCAAAGGTGGCGGCAACTGGAGTCCCTATATCAAAAGTTCCCCAAATGGGAGGGAGGTCGAGGCCAAAAAAGGACGTCCTGATGGAACCCAACGAGGCTCCGCCCCGTCAAGAGCTACAGATGCCGAGGAGCCCTCAGGTCAGCAGGCCCGCGGGGTGTGACACCCCTAGGTAACGACCAAGCGACATCGCCACACCCATTAGCTCAACCTTCGGCCCCCAAAATATCAGGCCCGACCTCCAGCCAGCCAGAAGATAAGTGAGATACTCCAAACCATATGGGTACCAATCAAACGAGCCGTACAAAACGCTAAAATCGGGGGGGGGCAAAATAGTAACAACTGGGGGCTTATAATGAAGAGTTCAAGTAATCAGATCCCCGCCCCAGTATCTATTATCAACCCTAATGGAGCCTTCTACACCAGTGCCGCCACCTACTGCACCTGCAAGAGAAACAAAGAACCAAACAACCAAGAGGAAGGAAGGGTGGGAAAATCGCCTACAGCAGCAGCAGGAACAGAGGGATGAACACAATTCCACACAGCTATAAAGGTTAGTAAAACCCCCACCCCTCATAATGCAACATAGTTGCAACACACACACCAATCGTATCTGAAGGGGTAGGCCCTTAATTTGCTCCAGGCTGACAAGCAGCCTTACACTCTCATTAGTTTAGCCTGAGGTGAAGAAAAATATCTTGCTCAACCATATTCTGTTTTTCTACACCACTTTGTAGATCCAGATCTAGATCCATATAGGCTATAATGAGACAGCTAATCATACTAATCTTGTTGTCTCAATAAATCTCATGTTATTTTTACATGTATTCTGAGTTTATGTTAACTTCTGCAGACGTTTTATTCAATATGGCATCATACTTGCTCTTTTTGTGCCAATTGAAAATCTAGCATTACTATAGAACAATGACACAGCTCTAATAATATTGTAATATATCCCAAATAATCCTGTTAGTTAATAATCAGTGTTACAATTCTAATATATTGGTGACATCACACAAGTGAAATTACTGTTCTATGTAGCTCACCAGTTTTTCTTTGCTCATTACAGCAACCGCCTGCACAGGCATTTTATGAACATTAAGACTGACTAGCATTGCCTTTTAATGAAGGCTCAGCATATTACAACTTTATCAGCAGCTTCACATTACAAATATCTAAGATTTGACACATTCCGTATGCATTGTTCCCAGTGTTCTAGTTTTTTGTCCCCTTATAGCTTATTTCTCTGACAGCTTCAGTTCACTTTCTCCTCCATTACTATGCTTCCCTAATTCTCAGTTGTTTTTTTTCTCCTTATCCAGCTGTGGCAAATTCTGATCACTTTTCCTTACCACCCCCCCACCTCCATGCGCACACACACTATGAATCATGAGATACATTTACTAAGCAGTCAACTGTTACTCCCGATGGAATCTTAATTTAAATGTATCCCCAACTAAGGGCTGGTTTCTATTGAGCTGTAAAAATTGAGCCATTTAAGTTAAAGTTGTGTTAATGCTTCCATCCGACTTCAGATTTCTTGAAAATCATGCCATAACAAGTTAGTTGCTATTGTAATCACAACCTTACACTATAACATTTAAAGGGATAGTAAACCCCAATTTTCTTTTATGATTCAGATAGAACATACAATTTTAAACAACTTTCCAATTTAATTCTATTATTAAATTTTCTTCATTCTCTTGTTATCCATTGCTGAAGGGAAAGCATTGCACTACTGACAGGAAACTGAAAAAACTAGTGTATGATATGTGCGTATTTATTTTTTAACATGGGATACTAAGAGAACGAAGCACATTTTAACATAGAAGTGAATTTAATAGTGTCTTAAAATGACCTGCTCTATTTTAATCATGCCAGTTTAATTTTAACTTTCCTGTCCCTATAAGTTTAACGCCTGTGCTCCTTAGCTGTGATCTCTTCTAAAGAGAAACAAAAGCTGATACACTTTTTTATAATACATGTTAACTATAAGCAAATACTATTTTGTATTATAATTATATTAATATGTAATATGTATTGCTGCCATAGGCATAGGTCTAGTTTGAATTTTGTAGATGTGTGCTTGTATATATTTTTATATGTAAATACATATTTATATTTTCATAAGAACATAAGTGCAACTATACCTATACATGGGACAAAAAATATCATATTACAATTATATCTACATTGAAACACTTGCATTATAGGCAAGTATTAAAATTTCAATGAGATTTAGGCATCAAAAAGTTAATTTTTCCTCTGTTACACCTAGTTGAGCTGGGTGTATTTTTTTTTCAATGTATCGATAGCATCCAACAGTGTATTAACGGTTTGTGCTTTCATTGGAAACCTGGTGTAAATTAGTGCTTAACGACTTTCTATGGGATGTGAAAATATTTTTGGCCAGCCCGGGCTGCGGATATTGTGATATAACTCACCACCAGAAGAAGTTGATACACAAAATAAATTGCTTCCAACAGCATATTTATCTGTTTGCAACCTTGTGCAAACCAAATTACGGCTCAGTAGAAACGAGCCCTAAATCATTAAAGGGACAGTATACACCAATGTATTATTATTATTATTATTATTATTATTATACTTTATTTATTAAATGCCAACATATTCCGCAGCGCTGTCCATGGATACAATTCATTTAAATAAAACAATACAAGACTTGTAAGATACAGGACAACATTTACAAACACATACAGGAGGGATTGAGGGCCCTGTTCCCGTGGGAACTTACAATCTAGAAGGGTAGGAGGTTGGGAAACAGTAGGTGAGGACTGCAAGATTGAGAAAGATGGTAATACAGAGTTAGATGAGGAAAATGATAGGTAAGTGAAATTAATTTATTATTGAATTGGGTGGTAGGCTTCCCTGAACAGAAAAGTCTTCAGGGAACATTTAAAGGAAGAAAGATTAGGGCAAAGCCTGACAGCACGAGGGAGAGTGTTCCCGAGGGTTGGTGCCACACGACAGAAGTCCTGCAGTCTAGCATGAGAGGAGGTGATAGTTGCGGATGCAAGGAGCAGGTCATTGTTGGATCTTAGTGGACAGGCTGGAGTATACTTGTGTAATAGAGAGGATAGGTAGAGGGGAGAAAAGTTGGTGAGAGTTTTGTATGTAAGGGTGAGGATTTTGAATTTGATTCCGCTGTGAATGGGGAGCCAATGAAGGGACTCACAGAGAGGTGCAGCAGATACAGATCGACGGGAAAGGTGAATCAGCCTGGCAGAGGCATTTAGGATGGATTGAAGGGGGGAGAGGCGGGAAAGAGGAAGGCCAGCGAGTAGGTTATTGCAGTAGTCAAGTCGGGAGATAACAAGGGAGTGGATTATTTGCTTTGCGGTGTCAGCGCTCAGAAAAGGGCGAATTTTGGAAATATTGCGTAGATGATTGCAGCAATTTGTATTTAATGGCATTTAATAGACACTACTGTAAAGAAGAATATGCACATATACTGATATAAAAATCCAGTATAAAACCTTTTAAAAACTTCCTTAGAAGCCCCCAGTTTAGCACTGTTGATGAGGTTAGGCTGGGACACCCAGTGAAAGGGGCTGGAAAATCAGAAAGAGCAGATACTCCCCCTTTCCTGCATATAAAAGACCCATTAGACAAACAGGAGCAATCTTGAATCTGTAGACAGCAGTATACATCTAAGACTTTGGGGCTTGGTTTGAAGTCTTCAAATCAATACAATGTTATTATTGTTATTATTATATGTTGCTGTTGTAATATTATTTAAAAATAAGCAAAACTATACATTGTTACAAAACACTTACAGATGGGTTATATAAATGGATCATCTACAAAACATTTATGTAAAGAACAATTTAGTGTACAATGTCCCTTTTTAAAGTGATGCACAATATGATACTCTACGTTACTCTCTTGGGATGATCTGAGGGAAGCAATTACCTTCCACAGCAATCATCTTGTAACTTTATACTGTTAGCAATTCAACAGATTTGTTGGTGTACAAACCATGTCCTAGATAGTTCTACTAACTTTAGGTTGTGAACAAAGTCAATCTATTGTACAATGTCCCTTTCATTATGAGGTGAAAGCTGTCATACCATAGTGATTTAAATAACGCTTGCTAATGTAGCTCCGCTAAATGTGAGTAGTGAATTGTTTTCATCTGTGTTATAACAAAGTCACTCAATGGTTTCTGTACTCCCTCCTATTTGAGCTGTGATTGAGGAGGTGTCTTATCTACATACTTTATGGAAATTATTTTTAATATTTTTGGCACCTCTTTACTGACATGAGCCTATCGCATTCACCTGATCCAGCTGGGGCCACCAACAGAAAGTCTTCAGGGTAGTGTGCCACTGCACCCCCCTCCCCCCACTGCAATTACCATGACCCAGTGCAAAAATTAGCTGAATGCTAAAAAATATGCACAGGAAACCGAGCAGCCCATAGGGAGAAAGCACGCTATAGGGAAGTATTTAACTATTTAAAGGAAACAAATGAAATTTTGTCAGTATTTATTTGTTTTCTTTAAATTCAGTGCTTCATTAATTTAGTGGGAAAAAAAAAAAAGATCTCAGTTTTGTCACAAATTTGCACTCATTGTGAAACCAAATGCACGTCTACAATATACCCACCGTGCCTATATACAAATGGCATTCAGATTGCTTAAAGGGACACTGAACCCAATTTTTTTCTTTTGTGATTCAGATAGAGCATGCAATTTTAAGCAACTTTCTAATTTACTCCTATAATCAAATATTCTTCATTCTCTTGCTATCTTTATTTGAAAAGCAAGAAGGTAAGTTTAGATGCCGGACCATTTTTGGTGAACAACCTGTGTTGTTCTTGCTGATTGGTGGATAAAGTCCCCCACCAATAAACAAGTGCTGTCCATTGTTCTGAACAAAAAAAAAATGCCTGGCTCCTTAGCTTAGATGCCTTTTTTTTTCAAATAGATAGCAAGATAACAAAGAAAAATTGATAATAGGAGTAAATTAGAAAGTTGCTTAAATTTGCATGCTCTATCTGAATCACAAAAGATAAAATTTGGGTTCAGTGTCTTTTAAGGATTATTATCATTGCCACTACTCTATGCAAGTGCAAAACACACACGCAGACTCCATTCCCCCAGTGATCAGCAGCTATTATCCGCAGTTCATGAGTACTGTTGGGTACTTTTTTGTACTTTTCAAATTCAATAGTTTTAAATTTTTGAAAACATGTCACAAATGCCAGTTTTGCACTTTATCAGTACAATTTGTATATTGCATTTGTTGTGTTCATTTTGTTGCCAAAATATGGTGCAAAATTCATGGTCAGAGGGATTGTTATCACCAATGCTATTGCTGTCCATGCATTGTATAAATCATTTCCCACTATCTGCTTGGAGCTGATCCAAACTTTTCCCAATATGGAAATGGTGTTATTGCTTGGATTGTGAACACTCGGAACTTAAAAATCAAAGATTGGGAGCTGACACCCCCCAACCATAAAGGGGAATGGAATCAACCCCTATGTTGGGCACCTTTTTTTTTTTTTTTTTTTAAGGGTTTTTCAAATTCTACTGCAATTCACATGAGAACATTAGAAAACAGGGTTATAATAATAATTTTAAAGGAACTTTAAAATCCGCAAGTTGCCTCACGTCGGATTTCACTCATGAGCAGTCATTTTACTTTCATCTTATAATACGAGATAACCTACGAGCGTTAAAATTTACTTATGGCGGTGTTTGTGCCTGAGCGAAAGTGTAAAATAGCGTGCCTCTTTTAAGCTGGCCCTTAGTGTCTGTAAAGTACTAAGATGTGTCCTACTGCGCGCACGCTGCATTCACCTGCAGAACTTGGGCCATATTGGTTTGTGTATTGGGATTGCAGTGTGGGAGGACATCCCAGTTGCTATGCAGTTTTGTGCTACACTTTACCCCACCTGATGCTGCTTCCCGCGCTGTGATCTGTAATGCCTATATATTGGGTTCTTTAGCCTAACCTAACATGTTAATTATTGAATTTCTCTGTATGGTGTGTGCGGTGTGCGTGTGGCCTTACCATTCAAGATTATGCTGCTCCACTGAGTGATTTGAGGTCTTACACAGGCCTATAGTAACCTAAAGGGTATATTGAGAATAAGTATCTGAAGTTAAATGATGTGGACACACAAGGACCTACATTTTCCTGTTCAGAATCTCTCTACAGAAACCAGGTCTCAGACCTCGCATTTATTATAGTGTTTTTGACTTGTCCAAATTAACATGTTTATACTGAAAACGAGGTATCGCACATGGCTTGTGCATATTCTCCTGAGGAGGAGATATTATTGTTCAAGGTTTTAAAGACATGCCTATGTATTTGTTATATGAGTCTGGATGTATGTCTATAGGCGTGTTGCCATGATTAATATTTGATTGTGTTTTTCTGTATGTTCTGATCACCTCAATAAAAACTATTTAAAAAAAAAAAAAGTAATGAGCGTTACCATACTGTAAACTATTTTTTCTTCTCTGCTGAAGATAATCATTTACAGCTGTGTATGTAATTTTTTTTTTGATTTTCAATTATTTTTAGCAATACACCAGACTCTTCAGCATCCCTGTAGTTTCCATCTTCTGGATTATTTTTGGTGGAGAAACCTGGCATTTTATAGGCAGTACAAGAATCAGACTAGATTGCCTAAACTAATAGTTCTTACTGACTTTGATGATTTCTTCTAAAGCACAAAGACAGATATTTTATGCAGTACTTTTGTTCACTACAAATAAATTGACATATCAGATTATTTTCGTCAAATATATTATTTTCTCTTGCATTGGTCGGCTTCCTGCCAAAGAAACACACACCTAAGATGACATAAGATGGCAAAAGTATAACTAGCCTCACACTAGAAAATCCAATGAATTATTAATATGACCCAGAAAACATAATCAAATGCTAAAAAAGTCACTAGAGAATTATTTGTGCATATTTGATACATATTTTGGGATAACTTGAGTTGACTGTGTGCTACTTTCTATCCAGAGAATTTAAAAAAAAAGATTCAGTTCACTTCAATTATATTATTGTACTGAAATAAAATGTTTTAAAGACAATCTTTTGAGAGTTTCCTCTCTTCTTAAGATCCGATGCAAAATTCTTAAATTTTAGTACATTTAAGAAAAATGAGAGAGAGAGGAGAAAGAGATAGTGAGAGGAAGAGAGACAAGGAATATATTGTGGTAGTATTTCTTAAAATTCATCCCCACCCCTGTTTGCAGCTTAAACACTGCCTCATTAGGTCTCAGAATCAATTGTTATGGCTGCAGCAAAAGCATTGTATTTTTTTAATAGCTAACAATTTACTCAACACAATACAAGTCCACAAAACGTTGCATTTAAATTGATCCCTACACCTCTAAAGATTACAGTTTTAAAAAGCAGGTTCTACTTTGCAAAAATGCATTCTAAGACTGAAGATGTTGTGCAGCATAGACACCGGGCTAGATTACGAGTTTATAGTGGGTGTGCGAATAGGAAGTAGGGTGCGTATTAAGGTTGAAAGTAAATACGTTTCCGTGAGCGCAATATCATTTTACACGCATTGGGATGTTGCAACTTCAGAGTTCTGGTTAACTGTCACACTCAACAAAATAGTTGCACAAAACAGTTACTTTCATAATAACACTAATAATAAAAAATATTTTAAAAAAATTCGCATAAAAAAGTTATAAGGGCTTACGTCTAGCAGAGTTAATGCGTAAGTGATAAATTGCGCTCCACTCTAGCCCACAGATAGCAAACAACTAACTTTTCTTTAACCTTGGTAATATAGTTGTGAAAATAAGGAAAGATTTTTATATATTATACATTAATGATGTTCTGAATTATTTTAGCAATGCACTAAAAAAAGAATAAAAATGTGAGACTGTTACAAACAAATCAACTTAAAGCAGGGGCATAACTAACGTTGATGCAAAGGTCACCATTGTGAGGTCAATCGCATTCTATTGGCTGATTGGATCAGACAATCGGATTTAACTTCAATCCGATTGACTGATTACATCAGCCAATCGGATTTTTCCTACCTTAATTCCGATTGGCTGATAGAATCCTATCAGCCAATCAGAATTTGAGGGACGCCATCTTGGATGACATCATTTAAAGGAACCTTCATTCAGTGTTAGGACATCGGAAGAAGAGGATGGCTCCGCGTCGGCTGGATTGAAGATGGACCCGCTCCGCTCCGGTTGATTGAAGATAGAAGATGCCGCTTGGATTAAGACTTCTGCCGCTTGGAGGACCTCTTCTGCCCGGATTCGAGGAAGATTTCTGGCCGAATCGGATGAAGACTTGTGCCGGCTGGGTGAAGACGTCTCAAGGTAGGGTGATCTTCAAAGGGGTAGTGTTAGGTTTTTTTAAGGGGGGTTTGGGTGGGTTTTAGAGTAGGGGTGTGTGGGTGGTGGGTTTTAATGTTGGGGGGGTTGTACTTCTTTTTTTTACAGGTAAAAGAGCTGATTACTTTTAAGGGCTATTTGTAATTTAGTTTAGGGTAGGGAATTTTATTATTTTTGGGGGCTTTTTTATTTTATTAGGGGGCTTAGATTAATTAGTTTAAACTTCTTGTAATTTTTTTTTTATTGTCTGTAATTTAGAGTTTGTTTTTTTGTACTTAATTGTACTTGTTAATTTTATTAAATGTTAGGTAATTGTAGTTAATTAATTTAATTTATTTAATGATAGTGTAGTGTTAGGTGTAATTGTAACTTAAGTTAGGATTTATTTTACAGGTAATTTTTTTTTAGCTAGGTAGCTATTAAATAGTTAATAACTATTTAATAGCTATTGTACCTAGTTAAAATAAATACAAAGTTGCCTGTAAAATAAATATAAATCCTAAAATAGCTACAATGTAACTAATAGTTATATTGTAGCTATCTTAGGGTTTATTTTATAGGTAAGTATTTAGTTTTAAACAGGATTAATTAATTTAATTATAAGAATATTTATTTAGATTAATTTAAATAATATTTAAGTTAGGGGGGTGTAAGGGTTAGACTTAGGTTTAGGGGTTAATTTATTTAATATATTGGCGGCGGTGTAGGGGGGGCAGGGGTTAATAAATGTACTGTAGGTGGTGGCGGTGTAAGGGGGGCAGGATAGGGGTTAATAAATGTAATGTAGGTGGGCTCCGGGTGCGGCGGTTTAGGGGTTAAACATTTAATTTATTTGCGGCGGGGTCCGGGATCAGCAGGTTAAGGGTTAATAACTTTATGTAGGTGGCGGCATTATAGGGGGCGGCGGATTAGGGGTTAATAGGTATAATGTAGGTGGCGGTGGGGTCCGGGAGTGGCGGTTTAGGGGTTCATATATTTATTATAGTGGTGGCGGTGTCTGGGAGCGGCGGTTTAGGGGTTAATATATTTTTTATAGTTGCGGAGGGGTCCAGGAGTGGCGGTTTAGGGGTTAATAAGTTTATTTAGGTGCGGGGGGCTCCGGGAGCGGCGGTTTAGGGGCTAAAACAGTATAGTATAGTGTGGGTGCTTAGTGACAGGGTAGCAAGAAAGCTGCGAAGAAGCCGATGAGCAGCGAGATTGATGACTGTTAGTTAACAACAGTCCACTGCTCATCGCACCGTACTTGGTGCGCGGCTTCTTGACAGCTTTCTTGATAACTTTGGCGAACGTATTCAGGTCTGCGGCGGCGGTGTTAGGTGAGCTTAGGCGAGTGTATTGGGGCTGGCGAATGCAGGTAAGTAGACACGTTGATAACTAGAGGCCATGATGTCTACTAGATCTAGTCTGGATGGCGGGTGCTGTCTGCTGTGGCCGGAACTTTCCATTTTGGCGCGCACTGAATCTGATCTCTAGTTCTCCCTCATCCTCCCTCGCTCCTGACTGGCTGCACTGCACGCGCGTGTATCTCAACAATTGTCTCGTGACTGTACGTGCGGTGCAGCAGTCAGTAGCAGGAGTCTGTCGACAGACCGAGTCTGGAGTGTGGGAACGTCTGGAAGTGGGACCTGTGATGACTGTCCTGGGTCCAGTGGGAGTCCCTCCCTGGCTACTGTGCGGCAGGATGTCACAGCCAGTGACACTGACTACTGAGAATGGAGTGGAACTGTCTGTGGAAATCCGATCAATCCGACTCCCGAGGTAAGCACCATAAGCTTAAAGCTTCCTGCGCCTGCTCAGACTGAGGGGGGGGGCGTGCGGCGCGGGGGGGGGGGGGCACGGTGAGCAGTGAGCTCCAGGTTCAGAGTCAGACTGAGGGGGGGGGGCGCGGGGGGGCACAGTCTTAAAAGGATATTCTAATACAAATAATACATAAAATATTCTGTTCTAATTTGTCAGAGTATGTAATTATTAGTATATTGTGCAAAAAGTTAAACAAATAGATAAATTCCTACTTGGGAACGACAAGCGTTTTAGTTTCCCAAGCAGCTTGACAGACCATGTAACTCACGTTTCTGAGTGGCTCACCAGCATTTTAATGCTTGGTATTGTAAATTATAGCATGATTTTTTTTCCTCATTAGAATGTCCCTTTAATATTTACAATTTTTTTATGTGATGTGTTGTAACTTATTATCAATCGTTAAAAATTCTACAGTTGGCACATTACAAAACAGAAAATTACTGGAATGATCCTATCAAGATACAGACGATCGATCAAAATGAAACTAAGAATATTTTTTGATTAATGACTTGGTTATTCTCTCACCTCCTAATAAGAACAAAGGAATTATATTTCATGAAATTTTTAAATCAGACTAGCCAGAAAACTATTAGTATCAAATAAAAAGAGAAGGAAAATCATTCGCTTGAATAAGAACTTGTCGGAAATAATTTTATATAGCAAAATTGTTTAACAGAATTTGAAGTGACAGCAGTTAGGAATCTTCATCCAATCAGACAGGAATTCTCGCTTTTAAATTTCAGACTAAATTATGAATGGTCATGTTTTATTAATCACTCTTGCTGAAAGCTCCAAGCATTAAAGAGATAAAAAAAAAATCTTTCTTTGGTTTGTTGCTTTAAAGACAAGGTTGTTCCTATTTCTGTATACATCGTAGAGGAAGGGATGACATTTTAACAATGTTTGCATAGTCTACACATCATAAAGGCAATGTAAATTTACAGATGAGATTGTTTTTGTTGGTTTAGTAAAGAACAAACTAGGTGATAGGGAAGTGTCATGCCAGGGGGTTTTCTGGCTATAGTGGCTTCCATTTTTATTATCTCTTGG
The DNA here is from genome assembly GCF_027579735.1 of Bombina bombina. Classification (NCBI taxonomy): domain Eukaryota; kingdom Metazoa; phylum Chordata; class Amphibia; order Anura; family Bombinatoridae; genus Bombina; species Bombina bombina. The sequence goes on from NC_069505.1 coordinate 121,434,645, forward strand.
CAACATTGTGTATCATTTTCATGCTGTTTCCCACATGGCATAATTTCTGTGATACAACTTTTTCCACCACATAGTGCTATTTATTGGCAAGATCCACAACCATCTTTGAATACCTTAGTTCCCTGAGTGCGCTTAATTTGTGCTACCAATATTCCTTTGTTCCTGATGATTCCGTACTACTACTGACCATGTATTACCAACCTCTGGCCTGAATGTGAACCTTGGTTGGTAATGATATGTTACTGATTTGGCCAGTTAAATTACAAATTTGTCTACTGTGAGTAATGTCCTTGTCATGTACTGTTTCTATATTTGCTGTAATACCCCTTTAAGACTTTGCTATAAATGTACCTTTCACCTGCACATAGGTGCTTAGTAATTGTAGTCTCTGCAGCCTCACACATTCAGCTCGCTTTACAAGCTCCTAGCAAGTATTACACCTTTCTTTTCTCCCTGGAAGGAATCAACTACTTTACAGAAATCCAGGATATAATTTGCTAAAGAGATCTCTGCATTTGACTTATTTACTGAACCAGTAAATCTATAGTCTTTAGACTCACTGAGGCCTATTTACTAACGGTCTTACGGACCTGATCCGGCAGTGCGGATCAGGTCCGCAAGACCTTGCTGAATGCAGAGAGCAATACGCTCTCCGTATTCAGCATTGCACCAGCAGCTCACAAGAGCTGCTGGTGCAACGCCGCCCCCTGCAGATTCGCGGCAATGGGCCGCCAGCAGGGAGGTGTCAATCAACCCGATCGTACTCGATCGGGTTGAATTGTGGTGATTCCTGTCTGCCTGCTCAGAGCAGCGGTCTTTAGAAACACGGGCCCACAGGCTCCATTCGGAGTTGATAAATGGGCCTCACTGTATATATTGAGCACCAACCTTAGCCTTGACCTCTGCTGTACATACTGTTCCGGCTCACCCTAGCTTGTGACTCCACAACAGAGTTAGAGGTAAAGATACGATTTAGCTCAGCACCAATCTGTTTTGTTCTGGATTGTTTACTGCATTATCTGCACACAAATCAAACAACCTGTTTGCCTGTCAGCTCCTGCATAACTCTACAGGTTTCACAGACTGTCTAGCAATATCAGAAATAATTTAAAGTGTGAGATAATATTACACTTTTTTTGTGAGACTTTGTTTCCAAACTTTCTACATCACTTTATTAATTCACTTCTGACTTAACGTGTTGATTTATTAGCCCAAGGGCTCAGAGAACTTCAGTTTGAATATTAGAGTTTGCGTAACATAATTAAGGACTCAATGGGATCAAATGAAATACCAGAGCCCTGTGTTTTTCCCCCCCAGAAAAGTTTGATGGAGACAGAACCCAATTCAGGCAATTAAAAAATGCGTGTACCCTTCTCTTTACACTCAGACATAAAACTTACTGCACTGAGAGGGTTAAAGTCTTGACTGTCATTTCCTATTTGCGAGGAGAACCAAGGGTATGGGCAGATACTATCTTTGAGACTGACGATCCGATCCTGGGATCAACAGATTAATTCTTCAAAGCAATGGGTTTGTTATATGATGAAAATAAACAGCTCACTGCTGAAACAAAAATGAGAAATCTCAAACAAGGTAGGAGAGCTGTTGAAGATTATATAATATACTTCAAAAGATACTCTACAGATTCACAGTGAAATGAAATAGCTTTGAAAAACCAGTTCCGTTTGGGACTTTCTGATCCTGTAAAGGATGAAATAGCAAGAGTCAACCTACCTGAGACACACTTATCAACCTAAGCATTCAGATTGACCGCAGGCTACGTGAACGCAAGTCAGAAAGAGAATCCTATGAGAGCACGTATAGGACTGGACATCCATCATCTCCACCTGTATCTAGTTCTACAGAAGTGCCTATGGATGTAGGTTATATCAAGGGTCCTTTAAACCCCGAAGAGAGATCTAAGAGAAGAAATAAAAACCTCTGCATGTACTGTGCATCTCCTAATCATAGAGTTAAAGAAGAGTAAGTTTAAACCTCATAAAATCTGTTTGACTTCAAAGTTATCTAATGCATCTTATTGTATGTTAAAGGGACACTGAACCCATTTTTTTTTCTTGATTCAGATAGAGCATGCAGTTTAAGCAACTTTCCAATTTACTCCTATAATCAACTTTACTTATTTCTCTTGCTATCTTTATCTATTTTGGTTTTATCTATTTTTGTTTTTTTGCTTGTGCAATGTTAAATGCCGACAGCATATGCTGTCGGCATTTAGCGATGTCGGACGGACATGATCCGCTACAGAGAATCATGTCCATCCGACATTTAATAAATCGTCCCCCATATGTTTGATGTGAAGGATATTTTATTTTGCTTGCATAAAAATCAGCTCTATACTAAAATTGAGAAATATCTTTTTGACGTTACTTCCGTTAAATTTCTGGATTTTTTATTATCTTCAGGGCATAGTGAGATGGACCCTAAAAATGTTTAAACTATTGCTAACTGTCCAGTTCCCACTAATGTGAAATCTGTTTAAAGGTTTATTTTTTTTGCTCATTTTTATCGTAAATTTATCAGAGGATTTAAAACCATTTGTACTACTATAACTAAATTCACTACAGTAGTTCTAAGTCAAAATGCAATTGGTCTGTTGAAGCCCAGGAAGCTTTTTTTTTTTTTTTTTTTTAAATAATTTTTTATTGAGGTATTGAACAGTATCTACAAAACAAATAATGTGTCCAGGCACGGATCATAAATAATAAGAATAATTATACACGTCTCTTATAAAAAGGGAATTTGAACTAGAACATTAAAGTATCTGTGTTACAATGGTTGTCACTGTATTCAAGTATTAGTATTACTGTACATTTATAGATGAGAACCACAATCATATAGTAAAATACCTACAATAGTGATAGCGTAACTACTGAGATTATTTGTAACACTACTTCTGAGACCATGAGCTTAAAGTGTAGATTAGATTATAGTGAACAAGGGAGACGAAGACACATAATAATGAAACCTCGTTTTTTATATAATATAGCAAATGATCCCTACTCTGATATAGGAGGTACTCTATAATCTTATAACTGCATGATGTAGGGAATTGGCTTTTGTCTGGCCTCTCTTGGGCCAAAGTATATAGAAGGGAGATTCAGCGGACAAGAGCCGCTCGTTAAAAGGGGGAGGGAAATGAAGGGGGGGCGGAGCCTATATAAGGTAGGTATATGGCATATCTGGGTTTCCCAAAAAAAATTTTTTAGATTAGATGAGGGTGGAATACATGACTTGGGGAGCCTTTTAATTAGCATCATGAGTATATATGCATACAGGGGATGTCTGCTTGGGGAATGTATCTTTGAAGGTGAGGTGAAATATTTATTTCTTTGCAAGATTCATGGGATCATGGTAAAGTAGGCATAATAGATAAGTTAGTCTAAAGGTGTTCAGGGATAGTTATTTAAACTGCAGGTGCATTGGGGGAAAAGCCCTCCGCACAACTAAGGGTCAAGGTAAATATTATGCTGGGAGCAAGATAATGGTGTTAGGTAAGCTAGTGGTGAGCCACAACGCTAGTCCAAGACATATAAACAAACAGGAAGCTAAAAACATGACATAGTTTAGGATATCAGGTCCCCAAAGGTAGTTTTGGCTAAAATTGAGAAATTTGGAACTTAGCATCTTAGCTCACAGCCTATATACCCAGTCAGCATAGCTAAAGAATAAATGGAGCTTAGTGGGAATAGACTACTATAGTTTGCACCATCTACCTAGGGTTGTGCTATTAAATACCATCTCCTATAATCTGAATTGCATGTGCATAGATACCCGGGAAAACCTGAGAGTTACCTAGCTCATTAAGTTCACTCACAAAGAGGATAGATAAACTTTAGATATCAATGTATGTAGGAGCCTACATGTATGAGTAATTAAGTAAGACACATCTAGAAGAGCTCTAATGGCGTGAAGCCATAATATTAGGGCAGGACAAGGGCAAGTACAATATGATGTGGTATGAAACCAGTGAGTAGCTGAACAGATGCACATGGTATAAGCTATAGGCATACTGTAATAGTTTGCACCATCAAACTAGGGTTGTGCCAACAAGTACTATCTTCAACAATCTGCTTTGCACGGACATAGTTATCTAAGAAAAGCTGCGTGCCACCTAGCACATTAAATTCACACATGTATAAGATAGATACACTTTAGGTACCAACATATGTAGGAGGTTACATGTATGAATGTGTACATTAGTCATATCTAAACAAGCTCTGATGGTGTAAAGCTATAATATTGAGACAGGACAGGAGTAAGCACAATATGATGTGGCATGAAACTAGTGAGTAGCTGAACAGATGTAAATAGGATAAGCTAAAATCATACTGAAACAGCCTGTACCATCTAATTAGGGTTGTGCTGATAAGTACTATCTCCTATAATCTGTTTTGCGCTGTCATATAAGATAGATAGATCTTAGGCAACAACATATGCAGGAGCCCACATACACAAGCATCCAAATCAGTCATATCTAGAAAAGCTCCACTGGTGTGAAGTTATAATATTGGGGCAAAATAAGAACAAGTGTAATATGATGTGGCATGAAACTGGTGTGTAGCTATACTATATTACTGCATATACAGGGAGTGCAGAATTATTAGGGAAATGAGTATTTTGACCACATCATCCTCTTTATGCATGTTGTCTTACTCCAAGCTGTATAGGTTCGAAAGCCTACTACCAATTAAGCATATTAGGTGATGTGCATCTCTGTAATGAGAAGGGGTGTGGTCTAATGACATCAACACCCTATATCAGGTGTGCATAATTATTAGGCAACTTCCTTTCCTTTGGCAAAATGGGTCAAAAGAAGGACTTGACAGGCTCAGAAAAGTAAAAAAATAGTGAGATATCTTGCAGAGGGATGCAGCACTCTTAAAATTGCAAAGCTTCTGAAGCGTGATCATCGAACAATCAAGCGTTTCATTCAAAATAGTCAACAGGGTCGCAAGAAGCGTGTGGAAAAACCAAGGCGCAAAATAACTGCCCATGAACTGAGAAAAATCAAGCGTGCAGCTGCCGAGATGCCACTTGCCACCAGTTTGGCCATATTTCAGAGCTGCAACATCACTGGAGTGCCCAAAAGCACAAGGTGTGCAATACTCAGAGACATGGCCAAGGTAAGAAAGGCTGAAAGACGACCACCACTGAACAAGACACACAAGCTGAAACGTCAAGACTGGGCCAAGAAATATCTCAAGACTGATTTTTCTAAGGTTTTATGGACTGATGAAATGAGAGTGAGTCTTGATGGGCCAGATGGATGGACCCGTGGCTGGATTGGTAAAGGGCAGAGAGCTCCAGTCCGACTCAGACGCCAGCAAGGTGGAGGTGGAGTACTGGTTTGGGCTGGTATCATCAAAGATGAGCTTGTGGGGCCTTTTCGGGTTGAGGATGGAGTCAAGCTCAACTCCCAGTCCTACTGCCAGTTTCTGGAAGACACCTTCTTCAAGCAGTGGTACAGGAAGAAGTCTGCATCCTTCAAGAAAAACATGATTTTCATGCAGGACAATGCTCCATCACACGCGTCCAAGTACTCCACAGCGTGGCTGGCAAGAAAGGGTATAAAAGAAGAAAATCTAATGACATGGCCTCCTTGTTCACCTGATCTGAACCCCATTGCACGCAATGTTGATGGTGAACAGATCAAAACACTGACAGAATCCATGGATGGCAGGCTTTTGAGTGTCCTTGCAAAGAAAGGTGGCTATATTGGTCACTGATTAGTTTTTGTTTTGTTTTTGAATGTCAGAAATGTATATTTGTGAATGTTTAGATGTTATATTGGTTTCACTGGTAAAAATAAATAATTGAAATGGGTATATATTTGTTTTTTGTTAAGTTGCCTAATAATTATGCACAGTAATAGTCACCTGCACACACAGATATCCCCCTAAAATAGCTATAACTAAAAACAAACTAAAAACTACTTCCAAAACTATTCAGCTTTGATATTAATGCGTTTTTTGGGTTCATTGAGAACATGGTTGTTGTTCAACAATAAAATTAATCCTCAAAAATACAACTTGCCTAATAATTCTGCACTCCCTGTATATTTACTAAGAGTGGCAGAACTGACACATAGAAAAACATCATTTTTAGGGAAGCAGAATTTTTCTATCTAAATCAGTTAAATTGCTCTATGTTTGAACTATCTATGAGGCCAGGAAGGGTTAGGGCATATATATCCTTGCAAGGAACTACACTCATACAAGCAATGAGTTAAGAACTATAAAAGAAGCATGAGTGAGGATAAACAAATAAAAGATTAAAAAAATAACAATAAAGTTAAACACATTAACCCTATCTGGGTAAGTGATGATTACTTACTCTCCGCAGGGAAGATGTAAAAATTAGTTCAAACAGTATGTTAGGCATATTTGGGAGTCTAAGACTTACATACCGCACATAGGCCTAGATTTGGAGTTTGGCGTTAGCCGTGAAAACCAGCGTTAGAGGCTCCTAACGCTGGTTTTAGGCTACCGCCGGTATTTGGAGTCACTCAAAATAGGGTCTAACGCTCACTTTTCAGCCGCGACTTTTCCATACCGCAGATCCCCTTACGTCAATTGCGTATCCTATCTTTTCAATGGGATCTTTCTAACTCCGGTATTTAGAGTCGTGTTTGAAGTGAGCGTTAGACATCTAACGACAAAACTCCAGCCGCAGGAAAAAAGTCAGTAGTTAAGAGCTTTCTGGGCTAACGCCGGTTTATAAAGCTCTTAACTACTGTGCTCTAAAGTACACTAACACCCATAAACTACCTATGTACCCCTAAACCGAGGTCCCCCCCACATCGCCGACACTCGAATAAAATTTTTTAACCCCTAATCTGCCGACCGCCACCTACGTTATCCTTATGTACCCCTAATCTGCTGCCCCTAACACCGCCGACCCCTGTATTATATTTATTAACCCCTAACCTGCCCCCCACAACGTCGCCTCCACCTACCTACACTTATTAACCCCTAATCTGCCGACCGCAAAGCGCCGCCACCTACGTTATCCTTATGTACCCCTAATCTGCTGCCCCTAACACCGCCGACCCCTATATGGAATCAGCCGATCAGGATCAAGTTCAATCCGATTGGCTGATCCAATCAGCCAATCAGATTGAGCTCGCATTCTATTGGCTGATCGGAACAGCCAATAGAATGTGAGCTCAATCTGATTGGCTGATTGGATCAGCCAATCGGATTGAACTTGATTCTGATTGGCTGATTCCATCAGCCAATCAGAATATTCCTACCTTAATTCCGATTGGCTGATAGAATCCTATCAGCCAATCGGAATTCGAGGGACGCCATCTTGGATGACGTCCCTTAAAGGAACCGTCATTCGGCTAGTAGGCGTCGGGAGAAGAGGATATTCCGCGTCGGAGGTCTGCAAGATGGATCCGGAAGAAAGAAGATTGAAGATGCCGTTGATAGAAGACTTCATCCGGATCATGGACCTCTTCAGCTCCCGCTTGGATGAAGACTTCATCTGGATCATGGACCTCTTCAGCTCCCGCTTGGATGAAGACTTCAGCCGGATCATGGACCTCTTCAGCCCCCCGCTTGGGCTTGGATCAGGACATCGGAGGAGCTCTTCTGGACAGATCGTTGAACCTGGTGAGGTGAAGACAAGGTAGGAAGATCTTCAGGGGCTTAGTGTTAGGTTTATTTAAGGGGGGTTTGGGTTAGATTAGGGGTATGTGGGTGGTGGGTTGTAATGTTGGGGGGCTTGGGTATTGTATGTTTTTTTTTACAGGCAAAAGAGCTGAACTTCTTGGGGCATGCCCCGCAAAGGGCCCTGTTCAGGGCTGGTAAGGTAAAAGAGCTTTGAACTTTAGTTATTTAGAATAGGGTAGGGCATTTTATTATTTTGGGGGGCTTTGTTATTTTATTAGGGGGCTTAGAGTAGGTGTAATTAGTTTAAAATTGTTGTAATATTTTTCTTATGTTTGTAAATATTTTTTTATTTTTTGTAACTTAGTTCTTTTTTATTTTTTGTACTTTAGCTAGTTTATTTAATTGTTGTTATTTGTAGGAATTGTATTTAATTAATTTATTGATAGTGTAGTGTTAGGTTAATTGTAGGTAATTGTAGGTAGTTTATTTAATTAATTTATTGATAGTGTAGTGTTAGGTTTAATTGTAACTTAGGTTAGGATTTCTTTTCCAGGTAATTTTGTAATTATTTTAACTATTTTAGCTATTAAATAGTTCTTAACTATTTAATAGCTATTGTACCTGGTTAAAATAAATACAAAGTTACCTGTAAAATAAATATTAATCCTAAAATAGCTATAATATAATTATAATTTATATTGTAGCTATATTAGGATTTATTTTACAGGTAAGTATTTAGCTTTAAATAGGAATAATTTATTTAATAAGAGTTAATTTATTTCGTTAGATTAAAATTATATTTAACTTAGGGGGTTGTTAGTGTTAGAGTTAGACTTAGCTTTAGGGGTTAATACATTTATTAGAATAGCGGTGAGCTCCGGTCGTCAGATTAGGGGTTAATAATTGAAGTTAGGTGTCGGCGATGTTAGGGAGGGCAGATTAGGGGTACATAAGTATAATGTAAGTAGCGGCGGTTTACGGAGCGGCAGATTAGGGGTTAAAAATAAAATGCAGGGGTCAGCGATAGCGGGGGCGGCAGATTAGGGGTTAATAAGTGGAAGGTTAGGGGTGTTTAGACTCGGGGTACATGTTAGGGTGTTAGGTGCAGACTTAGGAGGTGTTTCCGCATAGCAAACAATGGGGCTGCGTTAAGAGCTGAACGCGGCTTTTTTGCAGGTGTTAGGTTTTTTTTCAGCTCAAACAGCCCCATTGTATCCTATGGGGGAATCGTGCACGAGCACGTTTCTGAGGCTGGCCTCTTGCGTAAGCAACTCTGGTATCGAGAGTTGAAGCTGCGTTAATAAATGCTCTACGCTCCTTTTTTGGAGCCTAACGCAGCCTTTATGTGGACTCTCAATACCAGAGTTGTTTTTATGGTGCGGCCAGAAAAAAGCCGGCGTTAGTTTTTCGGGTCGTTACCGACAAAACTCCAAATCTAGCCGATAGTGTACACAACTATAATGAGACAAATAGTTATACCAGCATTAATATACAATTGCCTCCTATTATACTCCCCCATGTCCCACCCAACATAAAACCACATTGTTGATAGCTACAGCTGAGATATGTAAAGAAGTAGGACAGCGATGTTACTTGAATTGGCTATACCCCATTAGCCTGCATAAGCAAACAGCAGAACATAAAGATAAGGCCAGATAAACAAAGTCTCGAACAATTAGGTAACGCAATAGAATTGTACAAGTGTTTTAAACTGGTAGGTCGTCATCTAAACATGAGCAGTCCCTGCATTATAGGAGTATATCCCATTACAGTCAAAGGGAAAATAGAATTCACTTTAGCCAATACCTCTTCTCAGGCAAAAGATGTCTATGCTGTTTTCCCGGTACAATGCCAGAGCGGAGTGTTGCAGAGGAGAAGGTCAGGGCTGTTACAAACGTGTTAGCGGTATCTCCTGTCTCCCTCACTAACACATGGCTCAAGCTGGTGGTTCCTGCGATGGTGTTCAAGCTTTCTCCAAGGGTGAGGTGTAGGCTCAAAGCTGATCTGTTAACCACACGGGGATGTTTTATAGGAGCCGGAACCTGTGACCCTCCTCTAAGACCAGTTGCTCTGATAACGGTGGTTGTTCCTCTGTGTATGCGGTTAGGTGGTGAGAGCTCTCTCGGGGATGTCAATCTCACGGTGTATGGCGGATTGCCCAGTAGCTTTTCAGAGCGGTGAAGTTTCTCAGGATATTCCGGGCAGCAGAGCTGAGTCCCAATGTGGATCAGTCCGGACGTGGCTGCTGTATATTTCTGTGGGTCTCCAAATAGACCCTTCAGGTCGTGGCTAGATGTGAGTACACCAGCGGAGCTTGCAGAGTCTTCGTGCATGCTGTACAAAGGAAGTTGGGCTGGGGATACAGGCGCCTCTTGATCTACTACCCGATGTGGTAGCATCACTGCCAGCTTGGCTATCATGTCAGTTAAATCATGTTTTAGCTCCCGATAATAAGTTTGAAATGCTCGTTCCGTTATGTCTCCCCATCTATCCACAGCCTCCATTCTGGGCCAAAATGGCGACACGCGCCTTTATAGTAATGAGCTTGGCACCAGTTTTAGGAGCTGTTCTCTCAAAGAGCTCACTGTTAGCTCTCTCTGTGCATGAATATAAGAGTACACTCAATGAGGGTCCGTTTTAGTGTATGAAAAGAGGATTTCTATATAGTAAAAATATCACTATGTGTGGTTATAGATGAGGAGCTCCAGAGATGTGCGTCCGATCGCTTTGCTAGTTGGCTCCGCCCCCCCACCCAGGAAGCTTTTGATAAGTTAAAGCAACTTTTTGCTTCGGCTCCTATTTTAGCCCAGCCAGATTTATCTAAGTTCTCAGTTTAATGCATGTGGCCCTACGTGTTTATCCCATTTGTAAACAATATACTTACACAGGGAAATGAATATTGCATTAACATGTCCCTTTAAGTCAGTTAAGAATCAGATAGATAGATGGATAGATAGATAAATAGATAGATAGATAGATAGATAGATAGATAGGATAGATAGATTTAAATGTAACAATTTAACAAAATATGGGTGTACACTAGGGATGGGCGAATGTTTCGCAACATTCGAAAAACAGAACGAATTTTAACACAGTCGTTCGTTCGAATCGAATTTCAAATGTTTACATAACATTCTAACATTCGATTTTCGAATGTTCGATTTCGAATTTTACGATTACATTCGAAAATATTCTTTTCGAAAAATTCGAATTTAGATTGTAATAGTATTTCTAATGCTTTTTCTTTAAATGTAATATTCGAATTATGCAATATTCGAATTAAAAAAATTCGAATTTAGATTGTAATAGTATTTCTATTGCTTTTTCTTTAAATGTAATATTCGAATTATGCAATAAGTGTATTCGAATTAGAAAAATTCGAATTTAGATTGTAATAGTATTTCTAATGCTTTTTCTTTAAATGTAATATTCGAATTATGCAATATTCGAATTCGAAAAATTCGAATTTAGACTGTAATAGTATTACTAATGCTTTTTCTTTAAATGTAATATTCGAATTATGCAATACGTGTATTCGATTTCGAAAAAATTTGAATTTAGATTGTAATACTATTTCTAATGCTTTTTCTTTAAATGTAATATTCAAATTATGCAATATTCGAATTAGAAAAATTTGAATTTATATTCGAATTCGAAAAATTTGAATTTATATGTTTGTAATAGTATTTCTAATGCTTTCTTTAAATGTAATATTCGAATTATGCAATATTCTATATGGAAACATTCGAAATGATATATTTGTATCTATTATGTATCAATTTACTAGATTCCCACCCTACCACATGAACTATTGAACTTCTGAATAGTATTTGTTAAATAGAATATTAAATTCGAAATTTCAAATGTGGACATTCGATATAATTATAAAAATTCGAATTCGAAAGTGACATTCGAAAACTGTAAATAACATTCGATTTTCGAATTTTTAAGAATATTCGTTCTTATCGACATTCAGATTTAGAATTCAAAATTCGAAAATTTACACACTCGCCCATCCCTAGTGTACACCTCAAAAATAACAATTATATCTCAACAGATCAGGTACACACTGCTCATGAGTGTTAGATCAATACATTTGTTTTTAACATTTTGGTTTCATTGAGTACACATAATAAAATCTATGACTATGTAATGTAATGGACCATTTGAGTGTCATATTCCTTGCACTCTAGCTGCTACCAAATAACCTGCACAACCTGTGTCACTGAAAGAGTTAAAAGTGAGCAGGTGGTGAAGATAGAATGTTAATATATGTATAAAAAAATAGAACTAAGAGAAAGGGTTTATTTAATATTTTGAATGAATAAGGTAATTTATTGTTCTAGGAAGATATTATATGAGAAAGCAAATAACAGGGGGCCATGATGCAAGGCAGTTCATCTTATAATGTTTGTAAATCATTTCAGAAAAGAGCTATTAAAAACATCAAAGCTCAAGAGAAAAAAATAAGGTGAAATTAAATGAATGTTGAATGATACAGGTAAACATGATATTGCATGGTAACAAAAGAAATGATCACCGTCTTCAGTACTGAGTTCCCTTTACTGTGATCTTGTGGAAATTCATCATAATCACACAAGATTTTTACTTTACCTTCTTTAAATTGAGATAAATAAAGGGAACAAGCATTCTGATTGGCTGCCTAAAGTCCCTTTACAATAGCATATGGCTACTGAGGAACTTTGGAGGCAAATTATCTTCCTTTTTACATAGAGATGTTCATGTGATTTGTTTAAGTCATCATTTTACATTTCTGCTGCTTCACTTTCAAGTGATTCAGCATTTAGGTAACAAAAAAAAAATCTAAAGTGTTTAGTAGAGAGAAATAAATATGACATAATTGGGTGGTTGGATGCATTTTATAAAAACTTGAGACTAGATAAGAAACTGCAGAGTTTTGAGAAATTTGTGATTCATAGTCTAGGAGGTAATTTGAAAGCAATGAGAGTCTCTTGAGTGAGCTTAGCAGGACTTTGAGAAAACTCTAACATTTTGAAGAATACGACACCTGGATGTTATATGACGGTTTGTCTGTTTTCCATTTTAAATACCTGCTGTAGAGAATTTGTTTAAGCTCTGAAAATATTCATTCAAAAGAGGAATCTATGACAAGAATTTGGAGTTATAAGTGAACCCTTAAACACTAATGTCAGATAACAGTATTGGATATGAATTACAGAATCATTTTGTGAATGAATTACTAACAAGGTACAATATAATTTCACAGCCTGGAGTGCTATATTTTCTGTCTTGCATCTTAATATTCAGAGATCTTTGAGTTCTTGCAAGGCTGGATACGAAAAAAAATTGAAAATGCCAAACTGATATGGAAATATCAAAGGAATTTGAGCAATATTCAGAGGAGAAAAACAAATCAACAAGGGCATGAGACAGCTAAATTGTAAGTATATGATTAGGGATAGGTAAATAGTTTTATTGCCATTTAGTAGAATAGTCAGTTGTATTTCTTCTACTATCTACCTGCAGTATGGAGCTAATTTACCTACAACACTGAATACATAGGGGTCAATTTATTAATGATACAATGTAGCGTTTCATATCCGCCGCATATCGATAAATGCCGACAGCATACACTGTCAGCATCTATCATTGCAGTGATCCTGAACAGTGATCCTCCACCCACATCTTCTGCTGTAATTAGCAAATCAATGACAAATCCGGCTTCCTCCAATCGTTGCATATCCCCTTTGGCGTCCAGCTCGTGAGGCACATAAAGATTGGAGGAAGCCATATTCATCATCGATCTGCTAAGTACATCAGAAGCTGCGGGCTGAGGATCACCGGTCTACTTTACATATTTCTCCCTGTATCTTTATTTAAGAAAACAGGAATGCAAAGCTTAAGATCCGGCCCATTTTTGGTTCAGAACCTGGGTTGCACTTGCTTATTAATAGCTAAATGTAGCCACCAATCAGCAAGCGCTAGCCAGGGTTCTGAACCAAAAATGGTCCGGCTCCTTAGCCTGCATTCCTATTTTTTCAAATAAAGATATCAAGAAAACAAAGAAAATTTGATAATAGGAATAAATTTGAAAGCTGCTTAAAATTGCAAAAAAATGGGTTTGCTATCCCTTTAAGCTATTCCAAATCATTGGAAATACTGTTTAAATGACTAAAAAGCACACAAGTTTCAAAAGAAAAGCTAATTAAACGCATGATAAACAGACTTTTTAAAGGATTTATGCAAAGGATTTCACATTCCTTCTCAAAAGCATAAAGATAATTGATCAAGGCATAAATAAAACACGATGGATTATTAAATGAATATTGATGATGACTGGCTAATGGATTTGAAAGCATTTTTTTCTTCCCTTAACCAATAATATAAACTGTTATTATTACTTGCTATGTGACAGCAGATTTGGCAGAGTGCGCTGGTATCACAAGTTAACAGTAATGCAAGCACAAGCTCACATTCACATTGCTGGGAAGCATTGCGCTCAAAAAAGCGTGCTTCCATAGACTCCTATGGAAACCTCGTTCTAATGCCATCAGCATATACATATATGTTTACTGGGAACACACTGTGCCTTTTTTATTGTGACCCCGTTCCCGCCAACTTTAGCTCCAAAATACTGCCTAATCCAGTTATTATTAGATCTTTATTTATTTTTTTAATAAAATACAGTACTCAGTATTTTGGGGGAATTTGGGGCACATTTATAAAATTAGCCAGAGATCTGATCTCTGGTTAATTTTATAAGCGCTAATTGCTACATCGAGCTCACGGTAACAATAACCAGCCACTTGAATAGCTGGTAAATTATTGCACGCTAACAGGAACATTTGCCTTTTTTGCGGGCGCAACATAATTTAGCGCATTACTTTTAATCTAGCCCTTAATGTTAAGTAAATTGTATACAATCTGATTATAAATAGACACATCTACAGTAAATTTAGGTAATCTATTTCTAGCAAATCTATTATTTATATCCAACATATTAAACATAAAAATCCTCAGAGAATCTAAAAGAATACAGAATACAACTGGATATCACAACAGAGTTAAATTTCTGGTTTATCAGGTAAGCTGCAAAGGCTGCAACCACTGACTAAAGTAAACATTCACCTTTTGACAGCTGGCACAAATAGTTCTGTAAAGCAGTAAGATATAAAGACACAAACAGTAGGAGATAAGCGAGGGGATGTGTCGTGCAATAATGAACTTGACTCTTCCTTGAATAACTTGCTGTGCTGCACAAGGTGAGAAGGATTCCTTCAATAGCAAATAAACTCAAGTTTCAGTTTAACAAAATAATTTGTAAGGAAGAGGGATCTGCAGACCAGTCATGGCTAAAGTTTAGTATAATTCTCCGACCAATGTTTATTGGCTACATTTTTGTTGCATATATATGAAACTACTTTCTTACAGCTATGGAGAGAGGCTAGCCAAATATTTAATTAGAAATAGATTTATTACATGGCTTTCATGAAAATGCTATAATATTTAGTATATGATAAGGGGTGGGACATATAAGAGTTCAAATGTGTATATGTGTGTGCGTATATATATATATATATATATATATACACACACACACATATATATATATACACACACACACATATATATATATACACACACACATATATATATATATATACACACACACACATATATATATATATACACACACACACATATATATATATACACACACACACATATATATATATACACACACACATAATGTGACTGTATTAGATATATTGTATATAAAAATCTGGTGCAGGTGCATGTAAAGAATTAAGCATATTCATGTTCACTTATTTATTTACTGATATATACATTTATATGTCTAATATGGTAACTATGTACGCAGTTTAGGCTGCCTTTGTAAACTCATCTTTTCATTCATCCGTTTTGGATAGTTACTTGCCTGTATATAGATGTGTCTTTTACATGCTGGTAGATAAATGGTTCATAAACTGATTTTTTTTTTTTTTTTATAAGTATATTTTTTTATTGAAGCAAGGAAAAATGACAATAAACAACAGATATATCCAGTTACAACACAAGCTTAATGAATAAAATCAACCCAATCTCGTTCAAAAGGTACATAAAAATTTCAAGCATTAACAAATCAGTATAGTTACTCTATCGTTATATTCAGCTCGTAGTAGTAAGAATACTTGTAGGTAAAAATTTAAGCTACAGGAAGAGGAAAGTAAGGTAGTAGCAAAATAGCCTCTGATAAAGATTATAGCAAGATATCTGGGTTATGGGTTGTGAGTTGTACGATATAAAGAGTTAAAAGTAATATTTATTTATGTGTAATAGAAAGGGGTAACTGGTACATATACTAATGGTGCCTCATTTTATAACCTTCAGTATAAGAAAATAAGAATACTCCCTTACTTTGCTGTAAAAGGTAGTGTATCTATTTAGTGCAAGTGGAGGCAAGGTGGGGAGATTAATGTCAAGGTTTTATTTAGGGGGAGGGGGAGTCAGCGGATCAGAGCCGCTCTAGTTAAGTAGAAAGGGGGGGGGAGAAGGGGGAGGAGGGCGGAGCCGTTTAATACATCTGTCTAAGGCATAAACTGATTTTAATAGTACGGAGGATTGCCCTATAAAAACACACCTTCATTACTGGAGTATATCTATGATTACAGCCAAATGGGCCGAAATTCGTTAGACTGTTTTCTTTTAATCTGGATACTCTGCTACTCACGTTTTAATGTATTACAATAAAGTCTCTATTTTAATGATTATCTTCTTTGGGATGCCTGGATTTCTTCATTCAACTATTTATATATATATATATATATATATATATATATATATATATATATATATATATATATATATGTGTGTGTGTATGTGTGTGAACTGTGTATATATATATGTAAAATGTTTTATATTTAAAGTGATTGTAAAGTTTATTACGTTGCTGCCTAATATATAAAGTTATTATTTAAAACAGGGGCTCTTTCATTAATTACATGTTTTAAAGAAGCTTCATTTGTAAAATTATTACCATTTAGTGATGATAAATATTGCACCATTCCACTGCCCTCAACCCATACTTTATTTAGCTGATCGATGACGAATCTGGCTTCATCCAATAGTTGCGTGTCCCCTTTGACGTTTAGCTCGTGGGGAACACAACGATTGGATGAAGCCAGATACGTCATCGAGCAGCTAAATAATGTATGAGATGTGGGCGGGGAAAGGCACGATGTGTAACATCACTGAATGGTAATTATTTTACAAATGAAGCATCTTTTAAAATTGTAATAATTAAACTTGCCCCTGTTTTTAATTTTATATACTAGACAGTAAAGTAATTAAATTTACAATCACTTTAAAGGGACATTGTACTCTAAAATTGTTAATGTATTCCAATGGTCCATTGTACATTCTGGACTGTATTTAATTGTTTACAAACATTTCCTTTGCCTTTATATTTTTATTTGAACTAGTTGATTTTGAAAATATAAATAACAGACTTATTCTCTGTAGAAAAGCTTTGTAAATGGGATGCAATAGCACTGATTAATTAATGTGTACGAGACAGGCAGACATTTTTGTATCTGAAATAGTGGGTTGTGCCCATCCATAGGCCTAGATTTAGAGTTCGGCGTTAGCCGTGAAAACCAGCGTTAGAGGCTCCTAACGCTGGTTTTAGGCTACCGCCGGTATTTGGAGTCAGTGATTAAAGGGTCTAACGCTCACTTTTCAGCCGCGACTTTTCCATACCGCAGATCCCCTTACGTCAATTGCGTATCCTATCTTTTCAATGGGATCTTTCTAACGCCGGTATTTAGAGTCGTTTCTGAAGTGAGCGTTAGAGCTCTAACGACAAAACTCCAGCCGCAGGAAAAAAGCAGGAGTTAAGAGCTTTCTGGGCTAACGCCGGTTCATAAAGCTCTTAACTACTGTACCCTAAAGTACACTAACACCTATAAACTACCTATGTACCCCTAAACCAAGGTCCCCCCACATCTCCGCCACTCGATTAAATTTTTTTAACCCCTAATCTCCCGACCGCCACCTACGTTATACTTATGTACCCCTAATCTGCTGCCCCTAACCCCGCCGACCCCTGTATTATATTTATTAACCCCTAACCTGCCCCCCACAACGTCGCCGCCAGCTACTTACAATAATTAACCCCTAATCTGCCGACCGCAAAGCGCCGCCACCTACGTTATCCTTATGTACCCCTAATCTGCTGCCCCTAACCCCGCCGACCCCTATATTATATTTATTTACCCCTAACCTGCCCCCCACAACGTCGCCGCCAGCTACTTACAATAATTAACCCCTAATCTGCCGAGCGGACCTAAGCGCTACTATAATAAAGTTATTAACCCCTAATCCGCCTCACTAACCCTATCATAAATAGTATTAACCCCTAATCTGCCCTCCCTAACATCGCCGACACCTAACTTCAATTATTAACCCCTAATCTGACGACCGGAGCTCATCGCTACTATAATAAATGGATTAACCCCTAAAGCTAAGTCTAACCCTAACACTAACACCCCCCTAACTTAAATATAATTTAAATCTAACGAAATTAATTAACTCTTATTAAATAAATTATTCCTATTTAAAGCTAAATACTTACCTGTAAAATAAATCCGAATATAGCTACAATATAAATTATAATTATATTATAGCTATTTTAGGATTTATATTTATTTTACAGGTAACTTTGTATTTATTTTAACCAGGTACAATAGCTATTAAATAGTTAAGAACTATTTAATAGTTACCTAGTTAAAATAATAACAAAATTACCTGTAAAATAAATCCTAACCTAACTTATAATTAAACCTAACACTACCCTATCAATAAATTAATTAAATAAAATACCTACAATTACCTACAATTAACCTAACACTACACTATCAATAAATAAATTAAATACAATTGCTACAAATAACTACAATTACATAAACTAACTAAAGTACAAAAAATAAAAAAGAACTAAGTTACAAAAAATAAAAAAATATTTACAAACATAAGAAAAATATTACAACAATTTTAAACTAATTACACCTACTCTAAGCCCCCTAATAAAATAACAAATACCCCCAAAATAAAAAAATGCCCTACCCTATTCTAAATTAATAGAGTTAAAAGCTCTTTTACCTTACCAGCCCTGAACAGGGCCCTTTGCGGGGCATGCCCCAAGAAAATCAGCTCTTTTGCCTGTAAAAAAAAACATACAATACCCCCCCCAACATTACAACCCACCACCCACATACCCCTAATCTAACCCAAACCCCCCTTAAATAAACCTAACACTAAGCCCCTGAAGATCTTCCTACCTTGTCTTCACCATCCAGGTATCACCGATCCGTCCTGGCATCCGATGCTGAAGAGGTCCAGAAGAGGCTCCAAAGTCTTCCTCCTATCCGGCAAGAAGAGGACATCCGGACCGGCAAACATCTTCATCCAAGCGGCATCTTCGATCTTCTTCCATCCGGTGCGGAGCGGGTCCATCTTGAAGCAGCCGACGCGGATCCATCCTCTTCTTCCGGCGTCTCCCGACGAATGACGGTTCCTTTAAGGGACGTCATCCAAGATGGCGTCCCTCGAATTCCGATTGGCTGATAGGATTCTATCAGCCAATCGGAATTAAGGTAGGAATATTCTGATTGGCTGATGGAATCAGCCAATCAGAATCAAGTTCAATCCTATTGGCTGATCCAATCAGCCAATCAGATTGAGCTCAGCATTCTATTGGCTGATCGGAACAGCCAATAGAATGCAAGCTCAATCTGATTGGCTGATTGGATCAGCCAATAGGATTGAACTTGATTCTGATTGGCTGATTCCATCAGCCAATCAGAATATTCCTACCTTTATTCCGATTGGCTGATAGAATCCTATCAGCCAATCGGAATTCGAGGGACGCCATCTTGGATGACGTCCCTTAAAGGAACCGTCATTCGTCGGGAGACGCCGGAAGAAGAGGATGGATCCGCGTTGGCTGCTTCAAGATGGACCCGCTCCGCACCGGATGGAAGAAGATCGAAGATGCCGCTTGGATGAAGATGTTTGCCGGTCCGGATGTCCTCTTCTTGCCGGATAGGAGGAAGACTTTGGAGCCTCTTCTGGACCTCTTCAGCACCGGATGCCAGGACGGATCGGTGATACCTGGATGGTGAAGACAAGGTAGGAAGATCTTCAGGGGCTTAGTGTTAGGTTTATTTAAGGGGGGTTTGGGTTAGATTAGGGGTATGTGGGTGGTGGGTTGTAATGTTGGGGGGGGTATTGTATGTTTTTTTTTACAGGCAAAAGAGCTGATTTTCTTGGGGCATGCCCCGCAAAGGGCCCTGTTCAGGGCTGGTAAGGTAAAAGAGCTTTTAACTCTATTAATTTAGAATAGGGTAGGGCATTTTTTTATTTTGGGGGTCTTTGTTATTTTATTAGGGGGCTTAGAGTAGGTGTAATTAGTTTAAAATTGTTGTAATATTTTTCTTATGTTTGTAAATATTTTTTTATTTTTTGTAACTTAGTTCTTTTTTATTTTTTGTACTTTAGTTAGTTTATGTAATTGTAGTTATTTGTAGCAATTGTATTTAATTTATTTATTGATAGTGTAGTGTTAGGTTAATTGTAGGTAATTGTAGGTATTTTATTTAATTAATTTATTGATAGGGTAGTGTTAGGTTTAATTATAAGTTAGGTTAGGATTTATTTTACAGGTAATTTTGTTATTATTTTAACTAGGTAACTATTAAATAGTTCTTAACTATTTAATAGCTATTGTACCTGGTTAAAATAAATACAAAGTTACCTGTAAAATAAATATAAATCCTAAAATAGCTATAATATAATTATAATTTATATTGTAGCTATATTCGGATTTATTTTACAGGTAAGTATTTAGCTTTAAATAGGAATAATTTATTTAATAAGAGTTAATTAATTTCGTTAGATTTAAATTATATTTAAGTTAGGGGGGTGTTAGTGTTAGGGTTAGACTTAGCTTTAGGGGTTAATCCATTTATTATAGTAGCGATGAGCTCCGGTCGTCAGATTAGGGGTTAATAATTGAAGTTAGGTGTCGGCGATGTTAGGGAGGGCAGATTAGGGGTTAATACTATTTATGATAGGGTTAGTGAGGCGGATTAGGGGTTAATAACTTTATTATAGTAGCGCTCAGGTCCGCTCGGCAGATTAGGGGTTAATTATTGTAAGTAGCTGGCGGCGACGTTGTGGGGGGCAGATTAGGGGTTAATAAATATAATATAGGGGTCGGCGGGGTTAGGGGCAGCAGATTAGGGGTACATAGGGATAATGTAAATTGCGGCGGTTTACGGAGCGGCAGATTAGGGGTTAATAATATAATGCAGGGGTCAGCGATAGCGGGGGCGGCAGATTAGGGGTTAATAAGTGTAAGGTTAGGGGTGTTTAGACTCGGGGTACATGTTAGAGTGTTAGGTGCAGACGTAGGAAGTGTTTCCCCATAGGAAACAATGGGGCTGCGTTAGGAGCTGAACGCTGCTTTTTTGCAGGTGTTAGGTTTTTTTCAGCTCAAACAGCCCCATTGTTTCCTATGGGAGAATCGTGCACGAGCACGTTTTTGAGGCTGGCCGCGTCCGTAAGCAACTCTGGTATCGAGAGTTGCATTTGCGGTAAAAATGCTCTACGCTCCTTTTTTGGAGCCTAACGCAGCATTTTTTGGGACTCTCGATACCAGAGTTAATTTTATGGTGCGGCCAGAAAAAAGCCCGCGTAGCGTTAACAGCCCATCTACCGCCAAACTCCAAATCTAGGCCATAGTTAGCATTTCAATATGTAAGTATTTTTAGATATAGATAACATTAGAGGGTCTGCTTTACCTGCAAGCTCAGCGCATTGAACATGTCCTTGAAAACATCAAATCATGGTTTTAATAAGCAAACCCAGCTATTTCAAATAGAAACATAAACATGAGGGAACAATTTCCCATATCTTTAATACTCTGCCGTAGGTAAAACAAGCTATTTTGAATACATTTAGGACACTGGTTTTCAAACCTGTCCTCAAACCTCCCCAACAGGCCAGGTTTTCAGAATATCCTTGGATGAGAGCTGGCAAAATAACCATGGTTACTAATTAGCTGATTATTTCACCTGTGCTCCAGTTCAGATATCCTCAAAATGTGGCCTGTTAGGGAGGTCTGAGGACAGGTTTGAAAACCAGTGATTTAGGATAAACAAATATTATAATAGTGTCTCTTTAACTTTCACTAAAATAGTATATCAGAGATCTACATGAAGAACTACACTACTTGAGCAGATTTTTTTATGCACCATATCCAATATGACTTTTGACTGTACTCCCCTGTAGAAAAGTCTATAATATGATAATTTAGCGCACCTTGTGTTAATAAAATAAATAGATTTATTACGTGAAAAAGGCCAAAATATGTAAATTGTCTTCTTAATAAAACAGCACCTGAAAAATAATACTGGTAGCCTGCAGTGTGCTGTAACTTCAATTCTTTACTGAGAGAGAAGAGAGGGAAATATATTTACTTGTGTCATTTGCACAGCTGGCTATAGCAAATAATAAGGAATGTACAGGTCTTTTGCAATATAAAAAAGCAATTTCGCACACCATTTATATTTTAAAAGATCAATGGCCTCTTTGTCTATCAATTCAGGTTCCAAAAAGGAGTACATTTTTTTTTTTAGATCTCACCAATAAATAAAATGCTCTTCAGTTCTGCTTGCAAATAATTTAAATGCAAAGGGATTTTTGTTTTGCTTTTACGTAGGGAAAGTAGCTGTTTTTTCCTTGCCATTTAACTTTTGTATTAGAAGAGAGGTTTAATATTTGATGTTATGATGTTTACTAGTTAAAGGGACAGTGAAGTTCAAATTCAATTTTTGAGATCAAATTTTCTATGTTCTCTTGGTATCCTTTGTTGAAGAGTAAAACTAAGTAGGCTCAGAAAGATCAATGCACTATTGGGACATAGCTGAACATGTCTGGTGAGATAATGACGAAATGCATAATTGAGCAGCCTCCAATCACTGCTTCCCAGTATTGCACTGTTGCTTCTGAGCCTATCTCGGTATGCTTTTCAAAATAGGATACCAAGAGAAAAAAAAGTTTGACAATTGAAGTAAATTTGAAAGTTGTTTAAAATTGGAAATGGTGGGGTCGATTTATCATCTGTCTGGTGGACATGATCTGCTGTAGTGCTCATGTCTGCCAGACATCAATAAATGCAGACAGCAATCGGCCGCTAGCAGGGGGTGTCAATCAACCTGATCGTATGCGATCGGACGGATTGCTGTCCACCACTTTTCTACTGCTTTCCAAGCCTGTGTGCCAGGCCTACTTGAAAAATATTTACACCAATCATATTTGTTGTCACAGTATTCTTAGTAATTAAAAATTAAAATTTTTGGTAATAGTTGTTGTGAATCCTCAGTTTGCTGGTGCCATTGAATTGCACTTTCCTCCTGCCTTGCAGCCTGCTGTGTGCTAGGCCCACCTAGCCAATTATTGCCAGCAATCATATTTCTTTTAACAGTATTGCAAATATTGTCAATCATCACTGTTTTGACTGTCAGTAATCAGTCTCCTAGTGTCCTTGAATTGCATCTACCTCCTGCCTGCCAGCCTTTTGTGCCAGGCCGTCTTGCCAACTATTTACACCAATCATAATTGTTGTCACAGTATAGTTACTAATTAAAATTAAAAAAAATTTGATTGTTGATCTTAATCCTCAGTTTGCTCGTGCCATTGAATTGCACTTTTCTACTGCCTGCCAGCCTGTGTGCCAGGCCCAACTATCCAATTAGTGCCAGCAATCATATTTATTTTAACAGTATTGCAAAATTTGTCAATCATCACGGTTTTGACTGTCAATCTGCAGTCTACTAGTGCCTTCCTTGAATTGCATTTTACTACTGCCTGTCTGCCTGTGTGTCAGTCCCAACTAGCCAATTAGTGCCACCAATCATATTTATTGTAACAGGATTGGAATTTCTGTTAATCATAACTGTTTTGACTGTGATTCTTCAGTCTCCTAGTGCCATTGAATTGCAGTTTCGTTTCTCCCAGAGTGTGTGCCAGACAGGCCCATTTGCCAACTAGCGCCAAACAATCATATTTGTTGTCACAGTACTTGTAATATTTTAAAAAATTAACAATTAGTGATTTTTAAAACATCTGTCTTTTTTGTTGTTGTCAGTCTCACAGCGTATACTGTGCCAACTTTCACAGTGCCACCACTCAATTGGTGTAATAGTATTGTTAGTGGCAGAGGCAGGCCACCCCGTAGGTTCCATGGTCGTGGTCGTGGTGCTGTGATTCCTTTAGACCCTACAAATATGCACATTGTTCAGACGCCGGGTGCCAGGGGGGACACAAAAACTTCTGAGGAGGACCTAGTTGAATGGCTAACACAGGACACCCAATCTTCTTCAGCTTCCGCTGCTAGTCCTCCTAACCTTGATGCACCATCTACATCCAGCTGTGCTTAGGGCAGGTCTCAAGTGACCAGTGACACTCCCCCGCCTGTCGCCACCACCAACACTAGCACCACAGCCACTTCACTTGATCTGTCACAGGAGTTATTGACACATCATTTTGAAGAAATGAGTGATGCGCAACCATCATTGACAGTGGATGTAGATAATAGTGATCAGTCTCAGTCAGGCAGCATTACCGACATGGAGGTACGGTGTGATGATGATGATGATGATGATGTTGTACCCGCTGCTGCTTCCTTTCTTGATGTTTCAGATACAAGTGAAGCGGTTGATGATGATGTGTCGGTGGATGTCACGTGGGTGCCTGCTAGAAGAGAAGAAGAAGAGGGGGAAAGTTCAGATGGGGAGACAGAGAGGAGGAGGAGGAGGAGGAGACGATTTGGAAGCACGGGGAGGTCGTCTCAAAGAGCTAGTGGCACAGTCAGACAGCATGCATCGTCACCAGGGGTCAGCCAGACAGCACGCCGACGCCCATCAACGCATACTGTTGCCACCACCAGAATGCCGTCATCGCAGAGCTCAGCAGTGTGGCATTTTTTTTGTGCGTCTGCCTCTGACAACAGCGATGCCATTTGCAACCTGTGCCAAAAGAAACTGAGTCGTGGGAAGTCCAACAGCCACCTAGGTACAACTGCTTTGCGAAGGCACATGGTCTCCCATCACAAAGGCCGATGGGAAGAACACATGAGTAGAAGCAGCACACAAAGTGAAAGCCGCCCTCCTCCTTCTGCTCCAGCATCTTCAGCCACGTCAACCAGTGCTGTCCTCCTTGCCCCCTCTCAACCATCCTCCACTCAGTCTCTCTTACGTAGCAGTTCCTGGTCATCTGCTCACAGTCAGGTGTCTGTCAAGGACATGTTTGAGCGTAAGAAGCCAATTTCTCAAAGTCACCCCCTTGCCCGGCATCTGACAGCTGGCTTGTCTGAACTCTTAGCCCACCAGCTTTTACCATACAAGCTGGTGGAGTCTGATGCTTTCAAACAATTTGTATCTATTGGGACACCGCAGTGGAAGGTACCTGGCAGAAATTTCTTTTCACAAAAGGCAATCCCAAACCTGTACTCTGTTGTGAGAAAGGAAGTTATGGCATGTCTGGCACACAGCGTTGGGGCAAGGGTCCATATGACCACGGATAGCTGGTCTGCAAAGCATGGTCAGGGCCGGTATATCACCTACACTGCGCATTGGGTAAACCTGCTGACTTCTGACAAGCATGGAATGCGTGGCTCTGCAGAAGAGTTAGTGACACCGCCACGACTTGCAGGCAGGCCTGCTGCTACCTCCTCTACTCCTCCTACTCCATCATCTTCCATAACCTCTTCCTCGGGCTGAGTCCTCTTCAACTTCTGCATCTTGCTCCACATCTATGGCACCCCCCCAGCTCTCCAGGTACTATGCTACATCCCGGGTACGGCAGTGTCACGCCGTCTTGGGGTTGACTTGCCTGAAAGCGGAGAGTCACACCACACCAGCACTCCTGACCTCCCTGAACGCACAGGTGGATCAGTGGCTGACTCCGCACCAACTGGAGATTGGCAAGATTGTTTCTGACACATGGAAGTAATTTGGTGGCGGCATTGAAATTGGGCAAGTTGACACATGTGCCGTGCATGGCACATGTGTGTAATCTAATTGTACAATGATTTGTCCATAAGTACCCAGGCTTACAGGACGTCCTGAAGCAGGCCAGGAAGGTGTGTGGCCATTTCAGGCATTCCTACACGGCCATGGCGCAATTGTCCGATATCCAGCGTTGAAACAACCTGCCAGTGAGGCGCTTGATTTGCGACAGCCCGACACGGTGGAATTCAACACTCCTAATGTTTGACCGCCTGCTCCAACAAGAAAAAGCTGTTAATGAGTATTTGTATGACCGGGGTGCTAGGCCAGCCTCTGGGGAGCTGGGGATATTTTTTCCAAATTACTGGACGCTCATGCGCAATGCCTGTAGGCTCATGCGTCCTTTTGAGGAGGTGACAAACCTTGTCAGTCACACCGAAGGCACCATCAGCGACATCATACCATTTGTTTTCTTCCTGGAGCGTGCCCTGCGAAGAGTGCTGGATCAGGCAGTAGATGAGCATGAAGAGGAAGCGGGAGAGTTGTGGTGTCCATCACCCCCACAAACAGCCGAATCAGCATCGCTTGCTGGACCTGCGGCAACGCAGGAAGAGGATTGTGAGGAAGAGGAGTCAGAGGAGGAATGTGGCTTTGAGGAGGAGGAGGAAGACCAAGCACAACAGGCATCCCAGGGTGCTCGTTGTTGTCACCTCTCTGGTACCCGTGGTGTTGTACGTGGCTGGGGCGAAGAAGATACCATCAGTGAGATCAGTGAGGAGGAGGAACGGGACATGATTAGCTTGGTATCCAACCTTGTTCAAATGGGTTCTTTCATGCTTTCGTGCCTGTTGAGGGACCTTCGTATAAAAAAGCTGAAGGAGAACGACCTGTACTGGGTGTCCACGCTCCTCAACCCCCGGTATAAGCATAAAGTGCCTGAAATTTTACCAAATTCCCGCAAGTCGGAAAGGATGGAGCATTTTCATAATAAATTAAAAACTATGCTTTACACAGCGTATAAGGGTGATGTCACAGCACCACGGGAATGTAACAGGGGAAGAGATGAAATTAATCCTCCTCCTCCCACAACCACGGCGGCAAGGAACGGATGCTTTCCTGATGTCTTGTTGATGGAGGACATGCGTACCTTTCTAACTCCCATGCACCATCAGAGCCTTTCGGGATCCAGCCTTAGAGAAAGACTCAACCGACAGGTAGCAGACTACCTAGCTTTAACTGCGGATCTCGACACTCTCAGGAGCGATGGACCCCTTGACTACTGGGTGTGCAGGCTGGACTTGTGGCCTGAGTTATCCCAATTTGCAATGGAACTTCTGGCCTGCCCCGCTTCAAGTGTCCTGTCCGAAAGGACTTTCAGTGCAGCAGGAGGTTTTGTCACTGAGAAGAGAAGTTGCCTAGGTAAAAAAAGCCTTGACTATCTCACTTTTATAAAAATGAATGAGGTCTGACATTGGGCGATACATTTGAATTAAAAAGGCCTGATGATTAGATGAGCTGGCTTGGGCTACAACTGGTACACAGGCTGGCCTTTTTTTTTGTTATAAAGCCGGAGGACTTGCTTGACTTATCCGCCAACAACTAGTGTTCAAGCCACAAGCTTTTAGGGCACTTTATAAATGTTTTACAAACATCAATTTTTCTGGCCGCTGCTACAGCAGTTGCTACAACAATACCCAATTTTTTCAGTCATTTGTACATTCCTAATTTTTCTGGCCTCTGCTGCAGCTCTCTGGGTACAAAACTAAAATAAAAAAAATAAGGCACATAACACTAGTGATTAAACTGTTACAAATTGTACTTAGCACACCACTCATATCTGGTGGACCATTAAATTGAACGCAAAATGCCACAAATTTGAAGGAGGAGGACCGACCAAGCATCTTTATCCGTCTCTTTGTTGCTCTAAATTATCTTTGTGTTCCATCTATGCCATACCTGTACTCTATTGTGCAAAAGGGTGGCATATGTGGTGTTTCATGCTGTTGTGCCTGTTGCGGGTCGTGGCCCATGGTATAAAAAGGCTGAAGGAGAATGACCTGTAATGGGTGCCCCATCAAATTTTTAGAAAAATGTTCCTGGTTCCTCTCAATTATCTCTGGGTTTCTAAAATGGATGCCATACCTGTACTCGCTTGTGCAAAAGGATGGCATATGTGGTGGTGTTTCCTGCAGTTGTTTCTGTTGAGGGTGCTGGACCCTCTTATAAAAAAGCTGAAGGAGAACGACCTGGAGTGGGAGTCCAAGCATGGTTTTTGGGGCTATTTCACTTTTCAAAAAAATTATCTGTGGGTTTCTAAAATCAATGCCGTACCAGTACTCTATTGTTAAAAAGGATGCCATATGTTCTCTTTCCTGTTGGTATTTTGTTTGAGGGTCCTGGACCCTCTTATAAAAAGACCTAAGGAGAAAGAGGTGTACTGGGTGTCCACTCAAAATTTTTTTTCTATTTCACATTTGACTAAATTATCTCTGGGTTTGTAAAATCAATGCTGTACCTGTACTCTATTGTTCAAAAGGATGCCATATGTCCTCTTTTCTGCTGGTGTTTTTTTTTTTAGGGTCCTGGACCCTCTTATAAAAAGGCCGAAGGAGAAAGAAGTGTACTGGGTGTCCATCGAATCATTTGTTTGATTCAAATTCCCGGTTGCAACAAATTATCTCCGGGTTTCTAAAATCAATGCCTTTCCTGTAATCTAATTTTCAAAAGGATGCCATATGTCCTCTTTCCTGCTGCTGGTTTTGTTGAGGGTCCTGGAGCCTCTGCTAAAAAAAGGCCTAAGGATAAATAAGTGTACTGGGTGTCTAATCAATGTTTTTTAGATTTCACGGTTGCAACAAATTATCCCCGGGTTTCTAAAATCAATGCCTTTCCTGTAATCGATTATTCACAAGGATGCCATATGTCCTCTTTCATGCTGTTGTTTCTGTTGAGGGTTCGACCGGGAGCCTCTTATAAAAAGGCCTAAGGATAAAGAAGTGTACTGGGTGTATAATCTAATTTTTTTAGATTTCATGGTTGCAACTAATGATCTGTGTTTCTAAAATCAATGCCTTTCCTGTAATCTAATTTTCAAAAGGATGCCATATGTCCTCTTTCATGCTGCTGGTTTTATGGAGGGTCCTGGAGCCTCTGCTACAAAGGCCTAAGGATAAATAAGTGTACTGGGTGTCTAATCAATCTTTTTTAGATTTCACGGTTGCAACAAATTATCCCCGGGTTTCTAAAATCAATGCCTTTCCTGTAATCTATTAGTCACAAGGATGCCATATGTCCTCTTTCATGCTGTTGTTCCTGTTGACGCTCACGGAGCCTCTGATAAAAAGGCCTAAGGATAAAGAAGTGTACTGGGTGTCTAATCAATGTTTTTTTAGATTTCCCGGTTGAAACAAATTCAAAACTAAAATCAATGCCTTTCCAGAAATCTATTTTTCAAAAGGATGCCATATGTCCTCTTTCCTACTGCTGGTTTTGTTGAGGGTCCTGGAGCCTCTGCTAATAAGGCCTAAGGATAAATAATTGTACTGGGTGTCTAATCAAGGTTTTTTTTAGATTTCCCGGTTGCAACAAATTATCTCTGGGTTTCTCAAATCAATGCCTTAAATGTAATCTATTGTTCAAAAGGATGCCATATGTCCTCTTTCCTTTTTTTTTTTTTCCTCTGGATTTGTGTTTATTTTAGAAAATGTAATGCACTTATAGGTTCACTAAGATTATGACTTTGCACACTGCCATTTTCCATGCAGCATTTTGACATGTCGTGTGATATGACTAGAAGAATGGTATGTTTTGAATCTGCTGAGCATAATAATAAAAATAAAAAAATTAATTTAACTTGAGTTAATAACTGAAGCATGACTTCAGGAGTCAGGTGTGGTCGTAGGTAGTGGTTGTTAGCAGATTCTTTTTAATGCAAATTGCAATTGCCACAGCGTGCATAAAATGTGTGTCACTAGTCCAAATCTTACCTTTTTTTTTCATTCAGGGGTGTTCGGCGCCATATTGGAAACGCAAAAAACAGGTCTCCGTACCCGTTGATATAAGGGGTGACTAGTGCTTTTCCTTCTCTTTGTCAATAGTTGTGATTAACGAGTTGTCCAGTTACTATAGAACTGGTTTGGTAACCCAGGGTCCTGGGGGGGATATTGGCGGCAGCTTTGACAGCACTATCAGGCTAGAGAGGCCTCTCAGTGTCGCGGCTAGCTGTAACGCAGTCAGCTGAGGAACATAGGTAAGCCGATATGAGTAAGGTATCTCCAGGCTCCTCTTGGATAGCCCCAGAAAGTGTGACTATGAATCCCAAAAAGAAAATTAAATTAAGGTTGAAAACTAACTCCAAAGTAAATTGTAAGACCTGGAGCTCCTCAAACACACGTCCTACCGCGACAGCTATAGGCTCCGCCCCCCCAAATCTTACCTTTTTAATGCCAATTGATATTGCCACAGCTGGAACAACAGTAAATAACATGTGCGTCACCACAGTCTCCGAAGCTGTTGTCGGATGTATACAAAAACACTGATAAAGTATTCCTTTCGGGGCGCAAAGAGATGGCTACCGGAACACTCCAGGAACTTCCCAAGAGTCGCTGTTTTGTGTTTCTGGTGATGTTGGAGACATCTGGGTAGTGTACAGGGAGGCCCAAAATCCTCTCCGTCTCTGTGCACCACAGGACAGGACGTCCTTGTCATCCATAAGCAGATGAAATTGCTTGCATTTTCCTTGGTTCAAGAAGTTCAGCTTTTGTGGTGATAGTACAGAATTAAATAAAATTTGGTTTCCTACCATACTCAAGACAATCTTGTAGTTCAAGCTTCGGACTTGCTGTGTGAAACAGTGGCCTGTCCATACCAGGAAGATGATTTAGACA
The DNA here is from genome assembly GCF_027579735.1 of Bombina bombina. Classification (NCBI taxonomy): domain Eukaryota; kingdom Metazoa; phylum Chordata; class Amphibia; order Anura; family Bombinatoridae; genus Bombina; species Bombina bombina. The sequence continues at coordinate 121,465,221 of NC_069505.1, forward strand.
GAAGTAACGGGCTCTGATTGCAGGTGACACATGTTTATCATCAATCATCAAAGGGGTTGCGTGCAGAATATGGCTGATGGCCCCTTATTCACATGTTTGTCCTGAGCCACAACATTTGCAAACAGCCAGAAGAAAGGTCGGTTCTCACCAGCCTTAAGTTGAGCTTGAATTACCAAATGCTGATATTCAAAAAATAGACAAACAGTGCCTTAAAAAACACATTTGCAATATGGATTCACCAGAGCAAGGTCATTGCAAGTACTTCCCACGATAAACAAAATTAAAATGCCACAACTCCGCAATCTTCCCCTTCACATTATTATTGTCAAACTCCATTGTACTCCTATGCCCACCTCCCTGCTCTTGTTTTTGTTGAGGGTCCTGGAGCCTCTGCTAAAAAGGCCTATGGATAAAGAAGTGTACTGGGTGTCTATTCAATGTTTTTTTAGATTTCCCGGTTGCAACTAATTATCTCTGTGTTTCTAATATCAATGCCTTTCCTGTAATCTATTATTCAAAAGGATGACATATGTCCTCTTTCATGCTGTTGTTTCAGTTGAGGCTCCGGGACCCTCTTATTAAAAAGGCCTGAGGATAAATAAGTGTACTGGGTGTCTAATCAATTTTTTTTTCTATATACCGGTTGCAAATAATGATCTGGGGGTTTCTAAGATCAATGCCTTTCCTGTAATCTATTATTCAAAAGGATGACATATGTCCTCTTTCATGCTGTTGTTTCGGTTGAGGCTCTGGGACCCTCTTATTAAAAAGCCCTGAGGATAAATAAGTGTACTGGGTGTCTAATCAATGTTTTTTTTCTATTTTCCGGGTCATATAAATGATCTCTGGGATTCTAAAATCAATGCCTTTCCTGTAATCCATTATTCAAAAGGATGACATATGTCCTCTTTCATGCTGTTGTTTCGGTTGAGGCTCCGGGACCCTCTTATTAAAAAGGCCTGAGGATAAATAAGTGTACTGGGTGTCTAATCAATGTTTTTTTCTATATACCGGTTGCAAATAATGATCTGTGGGTTTCTAAAATCAATGCCTTTCCTGTAATCTATTATTCAAAAGGATGACATATGTCCTCTTTCATGCTGTTGTTTCGGTTGAGGCTCTGGGACCCTCTTATTAAAAAGGCCTGAGGATAAATAAGTGTACTGGGTGTCTTATCAATGTTTTTTTTCTATTTCCCGGGTCATATAAATGATCCCTGGGATTCTAAATACAATGCCTTTCCTGTAATCTATTATTCAAAAGGATGACATATGTCCTCTTTCATGCTGTTGTTTCGGTTGAGGCTCCGGGACCCTCTTATTAAAAAGGCCTGAGGATAAATAAGTGTACTGGGTGTCTAATCAATGTTTTTTTCTATTTCCCGGTTGCAAATAATGATCTCTGGGTTTCTAAAATCAATGCCTTTCCTGTAATCTATTATTCAAAAGGATGACATATGTCCTCTTTCATGCTGTTGTTTCAGTTGAGGCTCCGGGACCCTCTTATTAAAAAGGCCTAAGAATAAATAAGTGTACTGGGTGTCTAATCAATGTTTTTTTCTATTTCCCGGGTCATATAAATGATCTCTGGGATTCTAAAATCAATGCCTTTCCTGTAATCTATTATTCAAAAGGATGACATATGTCCTCTTTCATGCTGTTGTTTCGGTTGAGGCTCCAGGACCCTCTTATTAAAAAGTCCTGAGGATAAATAAGTGTACTGTGTGTCTAATCAATGTTTTTTTCTATTTCCCGGTTGCAAATAATGATCGGTGGGTTTCTAAAATCAATGCCTTTCTTGTAATCTATTATTCAAAAGGATGACATATGTCCTCTTTCATGCTGTTGTTTCGGTTGAGGCTCCGGGACACTCTTATTAAAAAGGCCTAAGGATAAATAAGTGTACTGTGTGTCTAAACAATGTTTTTTTCTATTTCCCGGTTGCAAATAATGATCGGTGGGTTTCTAAAATCAATGCCTTTCCTGTAATCTATTATTCAAAAGGATGACATATGTCCTCTTTCATGCTGTTGTTTCGGTTGAGGCTCCAGGACCCTCTTATTAAAAAGGCCTGAGGATAAATAAGTGTACTGAGTGTCTAATCAATGTTTTTTTCTATTTCCCGGTTGCAAATAATGATCGGTGGGTTTCTAAAATCAATGCCTTTCTTGTAATCTATTATTCAAAAGGATGACATATGTCCTCTTTCATGCTGTTGTTTCGGTTGAGGCTCCGGGACCCTCTTATTAAAAAGGCCTAAGGATAAATAAGTGTACTGGGTGTCTAAACAATTTTTTTTTCTATTTCCCGGGTCATATAAATGATCCCTGGGATTCTAAAATCAATGCCTTTCCTGTAATCTATTATTCAAAAGGATGACATATGTCCTCTTTCATGCTGTTGTTTCGGTTGAGGCTCCGGGACCCTCTTATTAAAAAAGCCTGAGGATAAATAAGTGTACTGGGTGTCTAATCAATGTTTTTTTCTATTTCCCGAGTCATATAAATGATCTCTGGGATTCTAAAATCAATGCCTTTCCTGTAATCTATTATTCAAAAGGATGACATATGTCCTCTTTCATGCTGTTGTTTCGGTTGAGGCTCCGGGACCCTCTTATTAAAAAGGCCTAAGAATAAATAAGTGTACTGGGTGTCTAATCAATGTTTTTTTCTATTTCCTGGTTGCAACTAATGATCTCTGGGTTTCTAAAATCAATGCCTTTCCTGCAATCTATTATTCAAAAGGATGACATATGTCCTCTTTCATAATGTTTTTCCTGTTGAGGCTCCGGGAGCCTGTTATAAAAAAGGCCTAAGGATAAAGAAGTGTACTGGGTGTCCAATCAATGTTTTTTCTATTTCCCGGGTCATATAAATGATCTCTGGGATTCTAAAATCAATGCCTTAACTGTAATCAATTGTTCGCAAGGATGCCATATGTCCTCTTTCATGCTGTTGTTTCAGTTGAGGCTCCGGGAGCCTCTTATAAAAAGGCCTAAGGATAAAGAAGTGTGCTGGGTGTCCAATCAATGTTTTTTTTATTTCACAGTTGCAAAAAAATTATCTATGGCTTTCTAAAATCTATGCCTTACCTGTCATCTATTGTTCAAAAGGATGCCATATGTCCTCTTTCCTGCTGTTGTACTTGGTGTCCAATCATGTTTTTGTTTTCAATTTCACGGTTCATAATAAATATCACTGTGTAACTAAAATCAATGCCATACCTGTACTCTGTTGTTCAAAAGGATGGCATATGTGGTGTTTCATTCTGTAGTGGTTGTTGAGGGTCGTGGCCGTGGGACAGCGTATAAAACGGCTGAAGGAGAACAACCTGTACAGCCTTGCTCCTCTTTTTAGGCAGGCCATCTCTTTGCATACATGCCCACAGACTCTGTAATGAATGCCTCTTTTAGGGAGAGGTGCAGCCATAATGCAGGGTCAGAACCTCTGCCTGCAACTGTTATACTCGATTTTGCGAAAGGAAGTAAGCTTACCATGGATCCCTGCACGCAAGTATTGTTGTTATATTTTGGTGAGGGTAATTATGATGGCCATGTAGACCACCACCACTGAGAGTCCTGGAAGTAACAGGGATGAGATGAAAGAGCTAAGAATAGTAGAACTTGAAACAACATAGTTAGCCATGGGTGTTAGTGCAAGACCGCTTGGCTTTTTTTTGGCTTTGGGTGCGGCTATTCATGCAGGCCATATAGAGCTGCCACCATTCGGTGTTGTATCAGGTATTAAACTAATAAGAACAGTACTACCAAACTACAGCCAATGAAGGGCCTTAGGAAGACTGAGCCAAGGTTGGATTGTAGTATTTGGTTAGGCTAATCATGATGGCCATGTAGACCACCATCGAGAGTCCTGGAAGTAACAGGGATGATGAGATGAAAGTGCTAAGAATAGTACTACTTGAAACAACAGAGTTAGCCATGGGTGTTAATCCAAGACCGCTTGGATTTATTTTTGTATGGGGTGCGGCTAATCATGCAGGCCATATAGAGCTGCCACCATTCGGTGTTGTATCAGCTATAAAAATAATAAGAACTGTACTATCAAAATACAGACAATGAAGGGCCTATGAAGACTGAGCAAAGGTTGGATTGTAGTATTTTGTTCGGCAAATCATGATGGCCATGTAGACCGCCCGTAACAGGGATGAAAGTGCTAAGAATAGTACTAATTGAAACAACCGAGTTAGCCATGGGTGTTAGTCTAAGACCACTCGCCTTTTTTTTGGGTTTGGGTGCAGCTAATCATGAAGGCCAGATAGACTTGCCACCATTTGGTGTTGTAACAGGTATTAAACTGCAAAGAACAGTACTACTTAACACAACCTACTTACCATGGGTCCCAGAGCATATGTTTGGTTATTATATTTTGTAAGGGTAATCATGCCGTCCATATAGACCTCCACCGATAGGGTGAGTATGAGTAACAGCTATGAAAATGCGAAGGACATTACTAATTAACACAATATAGTTACCATGGGTCGCAGACCAAGAGCAGATGTTTTATTATTATATTTTGTATGGGTAATCATCCAGGCCGTATAGACCTCACCAAATAGGGGGAGTTACAGAGATTAAAGTGCTAAGAATGGTAGTACTTAAAACACAACCTAGTTAAAATGGGTACCAGACCACATGTCTTATTATTATATTTTTTCAGGGTAATCAGGTAGGCCATATAGAACACCCCCGATACGGGGGGGGGGGGGGTAACAGGGATTAAAGTGCTAAGAAAAGTACTAATTAACACAAGCTAGTTATCATGGGTCCAACACCGTGTGTCTTGATGTTATACTTTGTCAGGGTAATCACGCAGGCCATATAGACCTACCTTGATAGGGGGAGTAACAGGGATTACAGTTATAAGAATAGTACTACTTAAACACAACCTAATTACCATGGGTCCAAGACCAGATGTTTTATTATTATACTTTGTCAGGCTAATCATGCAGGCCATATAGAGCTCCAACAAAAGGGGGGGTAATAGGGATTCAAGTGATAAGAAAAGTGTTACTTAACACAACAAAATGACCATGGGTCCCAGACCGCGTGTCTTGTTGTTATACTTTGTCAGGGTAATCATAACCGCCATATAGACCTCCACCAATAGGGGGAGTTACAGGGCTGAAAGTGCGAAGAACAGTACTACTTAACACAACCTAGTTGGGTCCAAGAACGCATGTTTAATTATTAGACTTTATTAGGGTAATTATATATCTAACAAATCTATCTATTTCTCTTCTATCGATTCTATCTAACTATCAATCTATGTATATCTATCTATCCTATCTATCAATCTATCTTCTGTCCGGGATGTTTTTAGACAGACACTTTGGGAATGTTAGTTGATTTAGGCCCATTATGGCTTAAAAGCAGACTCTGCATAAACTATGTAATTTTCCATGGGAGTTTTGCCAGGGATCCCCCTCCAGCATGCGACAGTCCAGGTGTTAGTACCCTTGAAACAACTTTTCCATCACTATTGTGGCCAGAAAGAGTCCTTGTAGGTTTTAAAGTTCGCCTGCCTATTGAATTCAATGGCGGTTCGCACGGTTCGCGAACAATACCGGAAGTTTGAGTCCGCCGTTCGCGAACTGAAAATTTTAGGTTCGCAACATCACTATTCCTGTGCACCCTTCCCTTGTTTTCAGTTTGTTTGGATTTGAAAGCTTGCATTGTGTGGCTGTTTTAGGGTCTCAGGTATTGGAAAGGACCTTGACGTGGTACCTGAGCTTGTCCCATTTGGCCAGATGCGGTAACTAACCTTTCCATTTTTGCTTTTAAATCTTAGCTGAGAGCTTGTAAGTGAGTGTTGGGTTTTCTCTGTGTGTTGTATTAATTTGTTTTGTAATTTTCCCTATGGTTCTTGCACCCAGACCTGTCTGGGGTTAACTGCTTGTGGCTCTGGGGACAGCACAGCTTCCTGTGAGTGCCAGTGACACCCAGGGCTGAGCATGTTGCAGGGTCATGGGATGTGTTCCCGGTCCGTTATGAGAGTGCATTTCCCTTCCGTATTTAGTATATGTCTAGGGTGATTACATATTCCTGTGCACCCTTCCCTTGTTTTCAGTTTGTTTGGATTTGAAAGCTTGCATTGTGTGGCTGTTTTAGGGTCTCAGGTATTGGAAAGGACCTTGACGTGGTACCTGAGCTTGTCCCATTTGGCCAGATGCGGTAACTAACCTTTCCATTTTTGCTTTTAAATCTTAGCTGAGAGCTTGTAAGTGAGTGCTGGGTTTTCTCTTTGTGTTGTGTATATATATATATATATATATATATATAAAAATATATATATATATATATATATATATATACACACACATACACACATACTCTGACAGTTACCTTAACACATCCTTGTACAAGGTGAGGGCAGTGTGTTATGTGTATTACTATATATTAGTAGACTATTACTAATAGTAATATATACTATATAATAAAATTAGCTACAAGCCTACACAACTCATTTGACTATCATCAATTAATTATAATAACATTTTCTTTTATGTAAATTATCATTTACCAATTACAATTACCATTATTATTTTATTAATAAAATATAACGTAACAAATGAATTACTTTAAAAAATAAAATGCAGGAAAATTTGGTGCCATAATTCTCAGTAGTCCTGCTTTCACTCACACACTACTAGTATGATTTCTTGAATTTAATATGTCTACTCTGGGGCTGGGCACGGCACTGGCTGCTCACAAGGGGTAGATATGTACATTGTTCATGTTCACCTAATAACACAGTCTGACTCTAGTCTACACTAGTACAGCCTAATGTGTGGGGCTATTCCACAATATCTTATTCACAGTCAATTTCACACCAAAATTTTCAATACGCACTGCGCAGTTGAGACCTAAATTGGAAGTCTATCTTCAGAATTGAGCAGACTGTTACTGAATCTTCTAAATAAATCTTTCCCCTATGCACCGGACCGGCCAGGGAGGCATTGAAGTCAGACCGCAGCCAGCAATGTATATACTCCATTCCTCCCGCAGTACACGCCTCTGCTTTGGATTAAGTTTGTGTGGTGTTGTGTGTGTCTAAGTTACAGAGTTAGCAAGATGCAAGAAACGTATTTGTCTTGGGCTGCAGACACTCATTTTATTATAACTTAAAGTAATAATAAAATGAGTGTCTGCAGCCCAAGACAAATATGTTTCTAGTACATCTTGCTAACTCTGTAACTTAGACACACACGACACCACACAAACTTCATTGAAAGCAGAGGCGTGTACTGCGGGAGGAATGGAGGATATTATACATTGATGGCTGCAAGTGCGGTCTGACTTCAATGCCTCCCTGGCCGGTCCGGTGCATAGGGGAAAGATTTATTTTGAAGATTCAGTAACAGTCTGCTCAATTCTGAAGATAGACTTCCAATTTAGATGCTCGTTTATCCTGGGAGTCCCGTGCGGTCAAACCAGACTCCAGAACTCAACTGCGCAGTGCGTATTGAAATTTTTTGTGTGGTGGCCTGGTGTCATATGTGTCTAAGTTACAGAGTTAGCAAGATGTAGAAATGTATTTGTCTTGGGTTGCAGACACTCATTTTATTATTACTTTAAGTAATAATAAAATGAGTGCCTGCAGCCCAAGACAAATACGTTTCAACATCTTGCTAACTCTGTAACTCTTAGACACACACAAACTTAAGAAGAGGTACACTGGGGCCCTAGGGGAGCAATGGATATGTGCAGTCAGTGCCAGCTAGCCCACGGCAGGGCTAAAAGTAGGGGGAAAAGAGTGTTACTAGCTATTACACTAGTACTACTTACAATTTAGATGCTCGTTTCTCCCGGGAGTCCCGGCCAAACCAGACTCCAGATATCATGAGACGTGGGCTCATCCAACTGCGCAGTGAATTTTTTTGGCACAACTGAGTGCTCCAGGGCTACAACGCCTCCTGGTGCGCGGGGCTAATAAAGAAGTGCGCAGTGTCACTCAAATCAATGCGCGGCTGCGCTGCCGCGCTCATTAGAGGGAGCGTGACGCCACTGCCTCCACACACACAGCTCTTAGTGTGCGAGTGTCACGTGACAGCTGGCTCTCGCACACTAAGAGCTGTGCGGTTAGGAGACCTTTGGGCTGGCCCGTAGGTGGCACTGCTGTCAATGCAGTTGTCAAAGTGGATAGTGCTTTTGCTTATACTTCTATCTACCGCACTGCTCATCATGTGCAATAGATAGAAGTATTAGGCAAATGCCCATTCCACTTTCAGCCTAAATAAGGCAATTTTAATATTTTTACTTAAAACTGCAGTGCCTGGAGTATTTTTTAATTTAATCAGAAAAAAAGGTCAGCAAAAAAGGTTTAAAAATGCAATTATATTTTATTATTTCTCACTTTTTTTTTTGTTGTTCATCAGGGGTCAGGGGGCATCAGGGGTCCAGGGGGCTCACATGCTCAAGTGCTCCTATAGAGGAGCCTCCACTGGTCACAGCATGTACATGTATGAACAAACAGTTCTGTAAGAGGTTTATAGGGGATTAAAGACTATAAAACTAAATAAAGTTAATATTTTAAATTAATGTTTTAAATGTGGAGAGGAAATTAATACAGGAAAAGGGAGAATGTTTACATTTATCATATAGAGATATAAACCATAAAGATTGTGAACTGTATACAATACATGAGTAATTATAGAAAATACATGAGTAATAGATGTATATGCACAAGGGCGATGGGGACTATGCTCCACACGTTCCAATACATTTTTAGTGTAGCAAATTTAGTTATGTGGGGTATAGCATCCTGGTTATTACAAATTGTCAGCACTCATGTATAGTTAATAAAATAGGGCATAATCAATGCTGGTATAAATATATATATATATAATCTTGATAGGCAGCAATTATCTGTTAGTGATGCAGTTGGAAATGGTGATCAAACAATCGGATATAATGTGTTATCAAGCTTGTCTGAGCTTGACTCTGCAAGATTGTTATTGTGTTAATAGAAAAATGGCTGATCCTCTTTTTTCAATATTGAATGAGAATTTCAGAAAGTTTGGAATTGAGGCTTTTGAGACTATAGGGTTGTGTGTCATTTTCAAACAAGTTTACTATTGTAGGTTGGATATATAGCAATACTGTTGCTACTCTGTATATTGGGCAAAATTATTTATAATCCAGTGGGAAACACTGAGCATTGCAGATATAGTGAAACTGCTAAGCAACTGTGGGTCAGACACATTCTGGTTCATTTCACATTATCTGAGCTATCCAGCTGTGCCTAAGCCTAGAAAAAGTCAAATGACCATATGATGCACAGCTTGTGGACTCCAGGTATCACTGCAAGGATCTTGGCTATTTGTGACTTTACTATCCAGTAAAAATCTCACTTTTGCAACTTTTATGTGAATTAAGATAGAATATTAACAGTTTATTAAAAATAAAATGAAACATTTGAAACAATGACAAATGAACTGTTGCATCAGAAAATTAATTTGCGGTGTCATATTTGGCTAGTAACCCCACAGACTGGGAGGCACTGCCCTCAGTACATACTGCTGGTATTATTAGTATGTTCTCTGGCCCATGAGCGGATGTCCGGTTAGAGATTAAAGGAGACTCATCCTATAAAAATACACATTTTTTTTAAATAGATTTGTGTACATCAAGTAAATTAAAATCTAGTTTTCATAACATTTCCAACTGTTCTTCCATAAATAGAGGTATTTTTGCTGATATTTTTTAAAGTGACATAATAGGTTTGTACATTATATTGTCATTTATTTGCCCCTAGGAGCTAGATTATAAATGGAGCGCAATCCTTACCGCAGGGAACATTCTCTTGTGCAAAGAATAATGCCAATTTGGTATTACAAAACGATACTTAAATGCATTAACCAGCACATCTTAACAAAGCCAAACTTTTTTACTGCTCCTTATAATTTTAGTGGAGGGAGTGCTATTAGCACACTCAATGTGCCCATATACAGAGTTAAGTGTTGCATATAAAAAAAAGTGAAGTGTTCAACCTGGGGACTAACAGTAGCATAATAGCTTGTTCTATGCCTAGTTACAACCCTAGGAGCAGCCTCTTTTTTACTCAACATGTGTCTTCTACAGAGAAGAACTTTCCTGTAGTATACAAGAAAACCTCCAGCAACATGAAAAAAACAATAAGTACAACCCTAACGCTTAGAAAAGGTGCAAAAAATGCTTGTAATTGTAAAATATTTATTTGTCTGTTTAATTATAGGGACATAGTAGATGAGGTTGAAAAAAGACAGAACTCCATCAAGTTCAACCTATACTTATCTTTATATACTAACAATAAAGCTCCAGTTGAGCTGAAAGGGACATAATAATCATATGCTAAATTACTTGAAAGTGATGCAACATAACTTTAAAAAGCTGACATGAAAATATCACCTGAACATCTCATTATAAAAGGGGATGATATTTTACGTCACATTTTTTTCAGCTCGCCAGAGTAAGAACTCAATAAACAGTTATACTTTAGCTGCTGTCCAGCTACAAGTTGGAAAAAAAAGAAGAAAAAAAAAACAATATCCAATCAGCATCAGCAGTGCTGAGGTCATGCAGTGCTTTACTGTGATCTCATGAGATTTCACTGAAATCCTGTGAGATTTCATAGTAAACTTCCTTAAATTGAATAGGAAAATAACATGACTGTGCCCCAGGGGTGTAAATACTTTGGAAATTTTGAGGTAAAATATCTTATTTTATACATAGAGATATTAAGGTGATATTTTAAAGTCAGCTTTTTACAGCTATGCTACATCACTTTGAAGTGCTACAACATTGGAATATTGGAGTATCATGTCCCTTTAAATTAATCCCATTAAAAAGGTGACCCGTTTAAAACAAGCAAACATATTCTTGAATTCTGTTTCTAGCCAGAAATGTATCTAAACCATTTTTAAATGTATCTAAGGTATTGGCATTTACTACCGCCTTAGGAAATTAGTTCCACAATTTGATTGCTCTTACAGTGAAAAAGTGTTTACGTTGCTGAAAAATTAAATCTCCAGCCTTAAGTTTTTACCTCTTGTCACAAACAATTTTCTTTGAATAAACAGAGCTTCTGCCATCTCTGTATATGGACCTTGAATATATATATATATATATATATATATATATATATATATATATATATATATATATATATATATATATATATTATTAGGCAAATGAGTATTTTGACCACATCATCTTCTTTATGCATGTTGTCTTACTCCAAGCTGTATAGGCTCAAAATCCTACTACCAATTAAGCATATTAGGTGATGTGCATCTCTGTAATGAGAAGGGGTGTGGTCTAATGACATCAACACCCTATATCAGGTGTGCATAATTATTAGGCAACTTCCTTTCTTTTGGCAAAATGGGTCAAAAGAAGGACTTGACAGGCTCAGAAAAGTAAAAAATAGTGAGATATCTTGCAGAGGGATGCAGCACTCTTAAAATTGCAAAGCTTCTGAAGCGTGATCATCGAACAATCAAGCGTTTCATTCAAAATAGTCAACAGGGTCGCAAGAAGCGTGTGGAAAAACCAAGGCGCAAAATAACTGCCCATGAACTGAGAAAAGTCAAGCGTGCAGCTGCCAAGATGCCACTTGCCACCAGTTTGGCCATATTTCAGAGCTGCAACATCACTGGAGTGCCCAAAAGCACAAGGTGTGCAATACTCAGAGACATGGCCAAGGTAAGAAAGGCTGAAAGACGATCACCACTGAACAAGACACACAAGCTGAAACGTCAAGACTGGGCCAAGAAATATCTCAAGACTGATTTTTCTAAGGTTTTATGTACTGATGAAATGAGAGTGAGTCTTGATGGGCCAGATGGATGGGCCCGTGGCTGGATTGGTAAAGGGCAGAGAGCTCCAGTCCGACTCAGTCGCCAGCAAGGTGGAGGTGGAGTACTGGTTTGGGCTGGTATCATCAAAGATGAGCTTGTGGGGCCTTTTCGGGTTGAGGATGGAGTCAAGCTCAACTCCCAGTCCTACTGCCAGTTTCTGGAAGACACCTTCTTCAAGCAGTGGCACAGGAAGAAGTCTGCATCCTTCAAGAAAAACATGATTTTCATGCAGGACAATGCTCCATCACACGCGTCCAAGTACTCCACAGCGTGGCTGGCAAGAAAGGGTATAAAAGAAGAAAATCTAATGACATGGCCTCCTTGTTCACCTGATCTGAACCCCATTGAGAACCTGTGGTCCATCATCAAATGTGAGATTTACAAGGAGGGAAAACAGTACACCTCTCTGAACAGTGTCTGGGAGGTTGTGGTTGCTGCTGCACGCAATGTTGATGGTGAACAGATCAAAACACTGACAGAATCCATGGATGGCAGGCTTTTGAGTGTCCTTGCAAAGAAAGGTGGTTACTGATTTGTTTTTGTTTTGTTTTTGAATGTCAGAAATGTATATTTGTGAATGTTGAGATGTTATATTGGTTTCACTGGTAAAAATAAATAATTTAAATGGGTATATATTTGTTTTTTGTTAAGTTGCCTAATAATTATGCACAGTAATAGTCACCTGCACACACAGATATCCCCCTAAAATAGCTATAACTAAAAACAAACTAAAAACTACTTCCAAAACTATTCAGCTTTGATATTAAAGGGACAGTCTACACCAGAATGTTTATTGTTTTAAAAGATAGATAATTCCTTTATTACCCATTTCCCAGTTTTGCATAACCAACACAGTTATAATAATATACTTTTAACCTCTGTGATTATCTTGTATCTAAGCCTCTGCAAACTGCCCCTTTTTCAGTTCTTTTGACAGACTTGCAGTCTAGCCAATCAGTGCCTGCTCCCAGATAACTTCACGTGCACGATCACAATGTTATCTATATGAAATATGTGAACTAACACCCTCTAGTGGTGAAAAACTGTTAAAATGCAATCTGAAAGAGGTGGGCTTCAAGGTCTAAGAAATTAGCATATGAACCTCCTAGGTTAAACTTTCAACTAAGAATACCAAGAGAACAAAGCAAAATTGGTGATAAAAGTAAATTGGAAAATTGTTTAAAATTACATGCTCTATCTGAATCATGAAAGTTTATTTTGGCCTAGACTGTCCCTTTAATGAGTTTTTTGGGTTCATTGAGAACATGGTTGTTGTTCAATAATAAAATTAATCCTCAAAAATACAACTTGCCTAATAATTCTGCACTCCCTATATATATATATATATATATATATATATATATATATATATATATATATATATGAGCTAGGAAAGGGAGGGCACTCTCAGGATTTATATACATCAAAGTTAGTTTATTGTTTATAACAACAACGTTAGAAAGTCATTAGGATAGGTCGACGTTTCGGCTTACATAGAAGCCTTCATCAAGACAGATGAACAACTCACAACGGCGACTTGCAGCCGCACACAACACCACCAGCAAAACAGAATTCAGATAGACAAAGCTCCTTTAATTAAAATAGAGCTTATCTTGCAACTTGTGGGTTTCACATCCTTATGAATTTAGCAAGTTTTAGTTGTGATGTTGTGTACATTTAATTGTTCAGACACAGAAAGGTACCAGTAAATATAAACTTATTATTTTATGAGCATGTTTAGACTATTTTTGTAAGATAGTATTAGTTACTAGATAGTTGATATGACATTGTAACCCCTTTTTATATGTTCTATATACTGCATAGAAATAGTATAGTCTTAGTTACATATGTATACAAGTATACAATAAGGTTTAGTTCTTTGATTTGTGTGCGTGCATCCAATCATGTGAAACCAAGTGAATAGCTTTATACAGATAGATGTAGAATGCATATGAGCAATCCAGGTCACAAACCACATTGATCACAAATTGTATGTGCCTGATGTGAAGAATATAATGTTATGACCAATGAAATGGTGGTACCAGTTTTATGTAGTTAACATTATTATATCCACATTTGTCCTTAATACTGTAGTGCTTATACATGTAATAATATATGTTTTTGTTTCTTTTCCTAATCCCTCTATGCCTTTACATTTCTCTATGGGCAGTAAAAGCACATGCAGGAATCTATAAAGACATATAGATTGTATAGAGTAGAATTATCTTATTCCAAACCTATTGAAATACAAATGGGCCACATTTTGTAGTAAACAGTGTTTAGGTGTAACATTCTATAAAAAGTTTAAAAACCATTACAATAAGAGGCCATGTTTAGGTACAAAGTATTCTGGATATTATTTTAGAGTTTTCTTACTTTGTTACTGTTAATAATATGAATATTTATATATAGCCCCAAACCATCCACGCAACTTTAATTATTTGATGGATATAGCTCATTACACATATATCAGTGTGATAATAATATGAAACACTAGGGCTTAGGTGAATTTACTTTTTTGGATGGAGATAATGATTGTAATTTAATTTTTCTAGTTGTCTTCAAACATAGATTACTAATCTGCTAAATATTAAATTAGTGAACAAATATATATATTTTTTGCTGTTGATGGGAAATAAATATTAGGAGACGTTAACATATTTTTAAATAATGGCCATTTAAAACTAACTGTTAATTTGTTTGCCCACTGCCATAAGTAGGATCCAGCAGCATTATTCACATGCTATCCAGAGGCACCATGTATGTTCCTTCCTTTCCACCCTGCAGGATGTGTAAGTCATAACTGCTCAGGAAAACATAGCCAAGATAGCAGCTCTAGGTATAAGCAATTGCGGTCTGGTATGCAGCTGGCTAAGGCAATTTGTAGAATTTTAAAGCAAAATGAGGAGTTCTAAGGGAGAGGGTGTGAGTAGACTAAGAGGTCCATAAGTGTGGCTGGTTGACTTGTGTAATGGCTAGATGGTTTGGGGTCCTATGACTGTACAATTAAGGTGCAGACTTTTCTAGGCAGGGATTTAATTTCCTTTGCTTCACTTTGATAAACTGGGACATAAATAGGCAAGTGGAGGTCAGGAAATGGAGGGTCAGACAGAGCTCCCAGCTTTAAAAATATAAGACATTATTGAGAGCTCTACTTATCTTTGAAATAGTTGGGTTAAGGCACCCTCCATCTGATCTGTAGCATTGTTGCCAATATAACAGGGCCAGATTACAAGTGGAGTGTGATCGGTAATATGCTCTCGTTTTACAAGTTGAAAGTAAATGTGATTGCGCAAAAGCAAACACATTTACCACTCAAACTTTTTACGCGACCCCACATTGCAAAGTCTCCATGACACTATTAACCCCTAAATTGCTACTCCTTCAATGTAAGATAATCCACTAACATCTAGATCCCCTAACCTAACACCCCCTAAGTTAACCCAAAATAGACTAGCCTTACCTTTACCAAAAACAACTACCTTTTAAAAAATAAAACCCTTTTTTTAAAAAAAATAAAAAAAAACTACTATTACAAAAATAAAAAACCCTACCATAACAATAAAAACCTCTAACATAAAAAAACTCTAACACCAAAATGACAAAAAAAAATAACATTACTTAAAAATCCTAACATTACAAAAAAAACAACAAATTACCAAAAGTAAAAAAAAAGAGTTATGCCTATTCTAAAACCCAAAATAAAAAAGACCACCCACAAAAAAACAAAAAAAAACTATCTAAAACTAAAATTAAACTACAAAGCTTTTGTAGGGCATTGCCCGAAAGTGATAAAGCTCTGGTTAGCCATACAGTTTGGATAAAGTGGACTGAAGACACATTCCATTGGGTCTAAAAAGCTAAAGTCAGTTGGACAGGTGTATTTATTTACCAAATTACTATGTGATAAAACCAGGTTCATATAAAAAATGAATAATAGTATCTTCAGTAAGAGACGTCCCTTGAACTTTGATTACCATGTCCTCCTAAGAAATTTTACTGAAGATTAGTGATGTTGCGAACCTAAAATTTTGCGTTCGCGAACAGCGGATGCAAACTTCCACAACTGTTCGCGAACGGGCGAACCGGGCGAACCGCCATAGACTTCAATAGGCAGGCGAACTTTAAAACCCACAGGGACTCTTTCTGGCCACAATAGTGATGGAAAAGTTGTTTCAAGGGGACTAACACCTGGACTGTGGCATGCCGGAGGGGGATCCATGGCAAAACTCCCATGGAAAATTACATAGTTGATGCAGAGTCTGTTTTTAAGCCATAAAGGGCATAAATCACCTAACATTCCTAAATTGTTTGGAATAACGTGCTTTAAAACATCAGGTATGATGTTGTATCGATCAGGTAGTGAAAGGGTTACGCCCGCTTCACAGTGACAGACCAAACTCCCCGTTTAAAGGTACAGTCTACACCAGAATTTTTATTGTTTTAAAAGATAGATAATCCCGGGGGGCGGAGCCGGACCGCCATCTAAGATGGCCGCACCTCACTGAGCTCCTTGTCAGTGGTGAGGAGTAAGGCACTAATACTAAGTGACCGGACGCCTAAAATGACCTGAAAACAGGTACCATAGTACAAGGGACACCCGTACTTTGCATCGGCATTATCCGATCACCGGACCTTGGATTCATACCGCCGCAAGCAACGCGGCCTACACAGCGTGTACGGAGCACGCATGAAACTTTAATCTATGCGGAGTCTGAGACCATTAAGGAACGGGTAAGCTGAGACACGACCACACAGAGCAAACATGTTCCACAACTCAGCTCAATTAGGTAAAATGTCTCTCTCACTCAGCATAATACGATACAGTACCTGGGCCTAATAAACGGAGAAATCACTCCATCTGAGGGCAAAGTATTTATTAATGACAACGTAGAGAGATAAAGATACTACTACATAAGATAAAGGGTCTTATCAATTATAAAACAATCGATTTGAACCTGCAGGGGCATATCTGAACTATAACTAAGCGGACATTATATATACTCAGCAGAGAAAAGGCCCACAAAACAACTACAGTGGACACATGAACGACATCCTATACAGATCCCCACGTGGGTTTAAAACAGGAGCAACTCAAAGATAAGGGAATTAACTAAGCTTACAGTAAGCAATATTGAAACAGATATGTGGGGGTTAATCATTCTAACTGCATTCTGTACAAGCGGTGGGGAAAACTCCTATGATTAAAGACACTGCAGCACTACTAATACAAATACAAGAACCCGCCATTACTCTGCAGTGCTTGCTTAACTTGAAATGGCAACCAGAAGAATAACTAAACAAGATAAAATTAATAAAACAGTCAACAGCAACGTTAACACTTTCTTCAAACCACTTGATAAACAGAAACCCCTTGAAGAAACACAAGAGGCTAATATGGACAAGATGCAGGAAGAAAGCTGCACACTATCTCAGAATAGTGGAAATGAAGAGATATCTACTAAAGAAGGCCCTATCACTTACAGGGCAATGGAATCACTTATAAACCAGGTGAAATCCTGTATAAAAGAGGAATGTGCTGAGCTTAAAAAAGAAATTACAGATTTGGGGAGTAGAGTGGACACTTTAGAAGGTGACAGAGAAGACATGACTACAGAAATGCTTAATATGTCAAACAAAATGCGAATACAGCAGAAGCAGATTTCAGACCTGGAAACCAAATTGGACGAAATTGAAAACAGAACTCGCCGTAATAACATAAGGATTAAAGGAATACCCGAGTCAGTGCTGGGCCCACACCTGAGAAACTATCTAGATGGCCTATTCAGATCCCTTCTGGAAGTAGATTACCCTGACAACACAGCAATACAAATGGAGAGAGCACACCGCTCTTTAAAACCAAAGCCACCTGAAACAAACCCCCCCAGAGACGTTGTTATCTGCTTCACCAAATACCAAGAGAAAGAGCTCATTCTGCAACAAGCTCACAAACAACAAAACTTCACCTATCAAGGTGCTATGATAAAGTTTTTTGCCGACCTATCTATCCTGACTCTACAGAGAAGAAGGGAATTTGCAACTCTA
This sequence comes from Bombina bombina, assembly GCF_027579735.1. Lineage (NCBI taxonomy): Eukaryota > Metazoa > Chordata > Amphibia > Anura > Bombinatoridae > Bombina > Bombina bombina. The sequence goes on from NC_069505.1 coordinate 121,483,121, forward strand.
ACACAACATCTCAGATCTCTAAATATCCCCTATAGGTGGGGTTTCCCGGTACAGGTCCAGGTGATAAAGAATGGAAAACGATATGAATGTTCTCAAGTAATAGATATACACTCCTTCTGCATCAACTTGGACACACCACCACCAAAGCCCACAATGACTGACCCCACAGAAGCAGATTTACAGAGGAAAAGACTTTCTCCAGTCACCAAACACAGAACATGGAGCGACATCACCAAAACGCCACCCACTAAGAAAACTTCTCTCCATAGACCTTCAACAGCTAAAACATGAACAGCCTCACCAAGAAGAAGAAGGTAACTATACTGGCGTATGCCACTTGCCAATTTGGCTGAAACTGAGTGACTGGCACTTTCCAAAAGTTAAACAAACTGTAACCTTTGATTTACTACCTTTCTCAGAGACGGTACATAATGCTTCATTTGAAATTGTTGTTGATATTGTTTTCTCCTTTTTATGTTTTTATGTTATTGTGTCCTTTTCCAGCTGCAATTATTTATAGACTATACCATCTTAAGGACTCAGAGAATTGCTATCATTATCTGCTGACAGACTGAGCATTCGTTGCTCCATTTAGTAAAGACAAGGAATACTGAAATATACTCTGCATTGTTTTTGTATTATCTTCAATTTTAGTTTTGAAGAAATGTAATCTACAATTGTTGTTTTACATGTACATAGTTTTTCACACCTACAAGTGTTTAGTTCAGCCCTGAGAAGATCTCCCGAGATGGCCAACAGGCTTGTAAAACTCCAGACAGCATTATAGAGACAATAATGCATTTGAAAAGTTAACTGTTCCTATATGATGTCCCACCTAGGTATGAGACCATAGTATATTCAAAATATAGAAATAGGAATTCTAGCTAATAATGTTGTCACTTAATCTACTGAAGCTGATCTTCTCACACTGGATGTTGTTGAGGTTCTGGCCCTGTTGGCTCCAATGTTAAATATTTAGTTTTTCAGCAGACAAATCACTAAAACGATAGGGATCCCGACAGTAGGTGTGAATCACATTCCCTCTACATAAATCCAGATGAGACATCTTGGTATAGTGATCAAATAACCTCATTATTGTGACTCAGTTACTGCACCATAAGAGATCAAAATAACAGATCCAACACCCACCCAAGTTTCTATAATTCACTCTCACACCAGAGACATAACAGGCTCTGTCAGGAGAATAATTGGGCAGTTAAACAGAGAGAATCCTGATCACCACCTTTATTTAATTATAAAAGTTCCTACAATGGCTATATGATATATAGGCATTTATGTTAAAGCCTTACCAGACCACTAATTGACCCCTGTTGATCACCCCTATTTAGGGTTTTTTATTTTTTTGTTGTTGTTGTGATTGTCTCAATTTATTTCTACTCCCACTTCTTTTTATTATCAGCTCATACTAGAGTTAATCTTCTCTCTTCCCTAACTACCTCTTACACCTCTCCCTCCATCTCTTTCCCTTCTATCCCTGTTACATACCACCCTTTACTAAACCCTCGCCTCGCTAGTATTTAAAACCAGTGACTCCTTACCTTACCTCAGACTGTAAGACATATATTCTCATTATACACAAAGGAATATGCCAAAACCTCAAATACTTAATAAAATTAATATGGCAACACAAAATGTTAAGGGTTTTTTATCTCCACAAAAAAGATCTATTGCATTACATGACTTCTATAAAAAGGGCTTAGATATTGTTTTTATACAAGAAACCCATTTTAGGAAAAAACACGTACCCACCCTCCCTTCGCGTTATTACGACAAACATTATGCCAGTTCCAACACTACGAAAAAAAATGGGGTTTGTATATTACTCAGAAGAGGTCTCCCCTTCGAACTAATACACAGTAGACAGGATGAAGAGGGCAGATTCTTACTGTTGGTGGGCACTTGCTATGGTAGACCTCTAACACTCCTAAACCTTTATGCACCTAACCGCCCCAAACCTGCTTTTTTCAGAAGGGTGATGAACTTATTAATTGACCTGGCAAAAGGTCCAGTATTTATTGCAGGAGACCTGAATTTCCCGGTGGACCCATCCCTGGATGTGTCCTCTGGGAAATCATACATGCCATCTAAAATGATCAAGTCAAATTGGCAGACACTCCAAACAGTACCAACCTTTGACATTTGGCGAATGACCCACAGTACAACAAGAGACTATACATTCTTCTCGCACCCACAAAAAATTTACACAAGACTAGACTATATCCTGTGTGACCAGTCTTCGCTGAAATTATTGATAGACGCCAAAATATCTCAAACACCCTGGTCAGACCATGCGATGGTGATGGGCTCATTCGCTTGGCCCCAGAAACCAGGCGCACGTAACACATGGAAATTGAACAATATAGTCTTCACAGACCCCGTAATGTTACAATCTATCATAGATAAGACCTCCCTATTTTTCGATATCAACATCCCACAAGACACTTCTCATACCACTAACTGGGAGGCATACAAGTGTTTTATAAGGGGGGAAATAATCAAACAAGTGGCTCAACATCGTAAACAGAAAGAAATACTCTATAGGTCCCTCACTGGTACGCTCTCCCTGGCCGAAAGAAAACATAAAAAAAAAACATCCTCAGATGACTTGTTAAATTAAGTGAATAAAGCTAGGGAAACACTTAACCAATACCTTGACAAAAATGCACACAGACGGGCACTTACATTAAACGCAGCGGGCAAACTTCTAGCTAGGTCACTCAAGAAAAAATTGTATAAATCTTTTATCAGAACAATCAAAGATGTAAATAAACAAGATCAATACAAAAGTGATGACATAGCAAACAGTTTCTCAGAATACTACAGCAAATTATACAACTTAGACAATTCCAACCCCACTACCAGACAGGAACGAATAGACAACTACTTAACAAATCTTACCCTACCCACAATATCAGATCTAGATAAAACAGAATTGGAATCCCCCATCACACTCTTGGAAGTACAAGACACTATAAAACAATTAGCCCCGGGGAAGGCTCCAGGCCCAGATGGGTTCACCCCGAATTTCTTTAAAACTCTTTCACCATATATAAGTCCGCACCTACAACAACTTTTCAATACAATAAATGATAGCTCTCCCTTCCCCGGCCACATGTTGGAAGCGAATATAACGGTCATTCCCAAACCAGGCAAAGACCCCACCCAAATGACAAATTATAGGCCCATATCATTATTAAATATAGATGTCAAGATTTTCGCCAAGATTTTAGCAAATAGGTTAAAGCGTTTTCTACCTGGTCTGATACATGAGGACCAAGTGGGATTTATCCCCTCACGTGAAGCCAAAGACAACACCACCAGACTCCTACATATTCTACATCTCTCCTCATCTGAACATATCCCCTTTGTCTTGCTATCAACCGACGCCGAGAAGGTTTTTGATAGGGTGGATTGGCAATTTTTGTGGTCCACCCTACACAAATTTGGCCTCCCTCAAGTGTTCATAGAAAAGATTTTAACTATATACTCCAAACCTAACGCAAAAGTAATAGTCAATAATACAACATCACATAGCTTTCCAATAAAAAATGGCACCAGGCAGGGATGCCCCCTTTCGCCCCTACTTTTCGCCCTATCGGTGGAAGTTTTAGCAGCAAAGGTGCGTACCTCGGCTGAAGTAGAAGGAGTTAGTATAGGTAAGTGCAAAACTAAATGTCTGTTGTTTGCAGATGACATTCTGTTTACATTGACAAATCCTAAAAGATCTTTACATGCGCTCACTGAAATCCTAATTGAATATAAAAAAATATCCAATTTCTCCATTAATATGGGAAAGTCAATGATCATGCCCATTCATTTAAACCCAGAAGATAACCTATACATCACATCTCAAACACTTTTCCCCATAGCAAATCACATCACATATCTAGGCTTAGATATACACCCCACTATAAATGACACTATTGAGCTGAATTACAGGGCCCTAAAGAAAAAGATAGATTTGAACTAAACAACTGGCATAAATCGGGCCACTTAACCTGGCTAGGCAGGGTAAATGCGATTAAAATGACTACACTGCCTAAGATACTGTATATACTACAAACACTGATACTTATACCATCAACATCATACCTAATGTCCCTGCAAAAGCAAATCAATAATTTTATCTGGTCATACTCCAAACCACGGATATCCACTCACACTTTATATCTCTCTAGACAAAAGGGAGGTTTAGGAATACCTAATTTGATAAATTATTACAAAGCTATACATCTTTCACGCATTGTCACATGGCACCAAATTAAAAATCCTAAGACATGGGTATCCATGTATGCCCAACAATTATCAGACACTACCATGCGCGATATTTGCTGGATCCCTAGTAAACATTGCTCAAAAGACATTACACAAAACATCTTTATTGCAGAAACACTCCGTATATGGGATTCACTATTAAGCACACATAGCCAAGTATCGACTCCTATTTCCCCTCTTACACCTATATTAAATAATAAAATTTTCCCAGGGCTTCAATATACGGGACCAGCTATTGGAGAAAACAGACCCTCATATGTACCAATCTTTCAGTTAATGAAAGGAGGAGATGTTAAAAACTTTACAGACATTCAAACCGATATAGGCCCCCCACTGAACACTTGGTTTTCTTACTTCCAAATTAGACACTTCTTACAGTCACACCCTCAGAAATCAAACTTCACTAGACCACTTACAACCTATGAAACAATGTGCCTCCTCCCTATAACTCCTAAACACCTCATCTCTTTTACATATCAATTATTACAGACGTTAGAAGCTCACAAACCCTCTTCCTTTAGGTCAACATGGGAAAAAGAATTGAATTTACAGCTCAGTGATCGGGAGTGGGAGAGATGTTTTATGTCCATTAAGAAATCCTCTATTTCAGCCAACATTGTAGAAACTAATTACAAATTAATCTCCAGATGGTATCTAACGCCCACACGTCTACACAGAATTTACCCATCAGTATCCCCTAAATGCTGGAGGCAGTGTGAAGAACATGCAACTCTGTCTCATATTTGGTGGCACTGCCCACTAATTAGACCCTTCTGGGAACAAGTTGAAAGACGCATTTCGAAAACATTTGGCCAAACTATAGTACTTGAACCCCAAATGATCTTGCTACATAACCTCCCCAACCTTGGGTGCCAATACAGAAACTCCCTACTTCAGATCCTGATAAATAGAGCAAAAAGACTGATTCCGCGACTTTGGAAAAAATCCAAAGTCCCCTCCTTCCAACAGTGGTTAGACGAGGTTAACCATGTTCTCTCTTTGGAAGAGATGTATCACAACTTCCACTCTAACGCCCACACGTCTACACAGAATTTACCCATCAGTATCCCCTAAATGCTGGAGGCAGTGTGAAGAACATGCAACTCTGTCTCATATTTGGTGGCACTGCCCACTAATTAGACCCTTCTGGGAACAAGTTGAAAGACGCATTTCGAAAACATTTGGCCAAACTATAGTACTTGAACCCCAAATGATCTTGCTACATAACCTCCCCAACCTTGGGTGCCAATACAGAAACTCCCTACTTCAGATCCTGATAAATAGAGCAAAAAGACTGATTCCGCGACTTTGGAAAAAATCCAAAGTCCCCTCCTTCCAACAGTGGTTAGACAAGGTTAACCATGTTCTCTCTTTGGAAGAGATGTATCACAACTTCCACTCTAAAAAAGATCAATTCCTTAACATACTTTTTCTATGGAGACAGGATGGATAATTACTCTACACACTTAAAAATTAAACTAGCCTGAAAATGACTACTCTATCATCTAGCGAGAATCCACTTTCTTCCTTCCCTCCCTCTTCCACCTTCCACACCCTTTAGAATCATATTTTATTTAGACTCTGGAAAACTCTTTTTCCAAATTTCAGATGTTATGCACTGTTGAAATACCTTTTGAAGAGATGACTGTTCAGTATATTAATTGGTTTGAAGTCTACCTATGTATTATTCTGTCTTAAATCTGAAAATTGAAATTGTATTCTTATTTTCTGTTAATAAAAAATATTGAATTTAAAAAAAAAAAAGATAGATAATCCCTTTATTACCCATTTTACCAGTTTTGTATAACTAACACATTTATAATAATATACTTTTAATCTCTGTGATTATCTTGTATCTAAACCTCTGCAAGCTGCCCCTTTTTTCAGTTCTTTTGACAGACTTGCAGTCTAGCCAATCAGTGCCTGCTCCCAGATAACTTCTCGTGCACGAGCACAGTGTTATCTATATGAAATATGTGAACTAACACCCTCTAGGGGTGAAAAACTGTTAACATGCAATCTGAAAGAGGTGGGCTTCAAGGTCTAAGAAATTAGCATATGAACCTCCTAGTTTAAGCTTTCAACTAAGAATACCAAGAGAACAAAGCAAAATTGGTGATAAAAGTAAATTGGAAAATTGTTTAAAATTACATGCTCTATCTGAATCATGAAAATTTATTTTGGCCTAGACTGTCCCTTTAACCCACCACAAACAACCGCAAACAGTCCATTTGCACAACCGCAAACTCCCCATTTGCACAAGGTTGGATACCAAGCTAGCCATGTCCCGTTCCTTGTCCTCACTGATATCATTAAAGGTCTCTTCCTCCACCCAGCCACGTACAACACCAAGGGTCCCCGAAAGGTGACAACAAGCCCCCTGGGACGCCTGCTGTGTTTGGTCTTCCACCTCCTCAAAGCCACCTTCCTCCTCTGACTCCTCTTCTTCAGACTCCTCTCTCTGCGTTGCGTCTCTCTGCGTTATTATAAGTGTGTTAAGTAGTACTATTCTGATCAGTTTAATCCCTGTTACGTCCCCTATCAGGGGACGTGTATATGGCATGGAATTTAGGAACTGAGAGATGGAAAAAGATGCTTGGTCGGTCCTCCTACTTCAAATTTGGGGCACTGCGCGTGCAATCTACTGTGCCACCAGATATGAGTGGTGTGTTAAGTAGTACTATTCTGATAATTTTAATCCCTGTTACGTCACCTATCAGGGGACGTGTATATGGCATGGATATGTATGTGGCATGGCCGAAACACAAGTGGCTGTCAGATAACAGTCCGGCCACAAGATAGATAGATTTGAGAGCTAGATACATAGATTAGATAGATAGATGAATAGATGCAATAGATACATTTGATAGATACGATAAATAGATAGATAGATAAATTTGATTGATAAATAGATAGATTTGATAGATAGATAATTTCAAAGACAGAGAATTACAAGACGTGCCGTCTGGGACCGATGGTAAGGTTCCCAGAGGCAGTTGCGGCACCTGAGGCTCTGATTAGAACAGAGTACTCTGGAACGTATCTGCCCTCGGACGAAATCTGAACATTCTTTAGCTTTCTGTCTGTCGACCAAATGTCCATCTGCCAAATGTCCGTCTGCATTTTGTCAGAGCACAGCGTGCAATCTACTGTTCCACCAGATATGAGTGGTGTGTTAAGTAGTACTACAGGGAGTGCAGAATTATTAGGCAAATGAGTATTTTGACCACATCATCCTCTTTATGCATGTTGTCTTACTCCAAGCTGTATAGGCTCGAAAGCCTACTACCAATTAAGCATATTAGGTGATGTGCATCTCTGTAATGAGAAGGGGTGTGGTCTAATGACATCAACACCCTATATAAGGTGTGCATAATTATTAGGCAACTTCCTTTCCTTTAGCAAAATGGGTCAAAAGAAGGACTTGACAGGCTCAGAAAAGTCAAAAATAGTGAGATATCTTGCAGAGGGATGCAGCACTCTTAAAATTGCAAAGCTTCTGAAGCGTAATCATCGAACAATCAAGTGATTCATTCAAAATAGTCAACATGGTGGCAAGAAGCGTGTGGAAAAACCAAGGCGCAAAATAACTGCCCATGAACTGAGAAAAGTCAAGTGTGCAGCTGCCAGATGCCACTTGCCACCAGTTTGGCCATATTTCAGAGCTGCAACATCACTGGAGTGCCCAAAAGCACAAGGTGTGCAATACTCAGAGACATGGCAAAGGTAAGAAAGGCTGAAAGACGATCACCACTGAACAAGACACACAAGCTGAAACGTCAAGACTGGGCCAAGAAATATCTCAAGACTGATTTTTCTAAGGTTTTATGGACTGATGAAATGAGAGTGAGTCTTGATGGGCCAGATGGATGGGCCCGTGGCTGGATTGGTAAAGGGCAGAGAGCTCCAGTCCGACTCAGACGCCAGCAAGGTGGAGGTGGAGTACTGGTTTGGGCTGGTATCATCAAAGATGAGCTTGTGGGGCCTTTTCGGGTTGAGGATGGAGTCAAGCTCAACTCCCAGTCCTACTGCCAGTTTCTGGAAGACACCTTCTTCAAGCAGTGGTACAGGAAAAAGTCTGCATCCTTCAAGAAAAACATGATTTTCATGCAGGACAATGCTCCATCACACGCGTCCAAGTACTCCACAGCGTGGCTGGCAAGAAAGGGTATAAAAGAAGAAAATCTAATGACATGGCCTCCTTGTTCACCTGATCTGAACCCCATTGAGAACCTGTGGTCCATCATCAAATGTGAGATTTACAAGGAGGGAAAACAGTACACCTCTCTGAACAGTGTCTGGGATGCTGTGGTTGCTGCTGCACGCAATGTTGATGGTGAACAGATCAAAACACTGACAGAATCCATGGATGGCAGGCTTTTGAGTGTCCTTGCAAAGAAAGGTGGCTATATTGGTCACTGATTTGTTTTTGTTTCGTTTTTGAATGTCAGAAATGTATATTTGTGAATGTTGAGATGTTATATTGGTTTCACTGGTAAAAATAAATAATTGAAATGGGTATATATTTGTTTTTTGTTAAGTTGCCTAATAATTATGCACAGTAATAGTCACCTGCACACACAGATATCCCCCTAAAATAGGTATAACTAAAAACAAACTAAAAACTACTTCCAAAACTATTCAGCTTTGATATTAATGAGTTTTTTGGGTTCATTGAGAACATGGTTGTTGTTCAATAATAAAATTAATCCTCAAAAATACAACTTGCCTAATAATTCTGCACTCCCTGTATTCTGATCAGTTTAATCCCTGTTACGTCCCCTATCAGGAGACGTGTATATGGCATGGATATTAGGAACCGGGAGATGGAAAAAGATGCTTGGTCGGTCCTCCTACTTCCAATTTGGGGCACTGCGCGTGCAATCTAATGTGCCACCAGATAGAAGTGGTGTGTTAAGTAGTACTATTCCTATCAGTTTAATCCCTGTTATGTGCCTTTTTTTGGTTGGTTTTTGAAGCCACAGTGCAGCACCAGAGGCCAGAAAAATTTGGCATGTACACATGCCTGAAAAATTAGGTATTGTTGCTGTAGCAGCGGCCAGAAAAATTGATGTTTGTTTCCCAGGCAGAAAGTGCCCTAAAACATTGCGGCTTGAACCCTAGTTGGTGCCACGCAAGTCATCCGGCATTCAAAGATAAAATACAGCAGCGTGTGGACCATTTTTAGCCAAAGGCAGCTCATCTCATCAGGCCTTTTTTACTCAAATTTATCGCCCAATGTCAGTCCCTTTGGGATCCATCCCTCATTCATCTTAATAAAGGTTAGGTAATCTAGACTTTTTTGACCTAGGCGACTTCTCTTCTTAGTGACAATACCTCCTGCTGCACTGAAGGTCCTTTCTGACAGGACACTTGAAGCGCGGCAGGCCAGAAGTTCTATCACAAATTGGGATAGCTCAGGCCACAGGTCAAGCCTGCACACCCAGTAGTCAAGGGGTTCATTGCTCCTCAGAGTGTCGAGATCTGCAGTTAAGGCGAGGTAGTCTGCTACCTGTTGGTCGAGTCGTTCTCTGAGGGTGGACCCCGAAGGGCTGTGGCGATGCATAGGACTTAAAAAGCTCCACATGTCCTCCATCAACAACACGTCTGTAAAGCATCCTGTCCTTGCCGGATTGGTTGTGGGAGTCGGATGATTACTTTCACCTCTTCCCCTGTTAGATTCCCGTTGTGCTGTGACATCACCCTTATACGCTGTGTAAAGCATACTTTTTAATTTATTTTGGTACTGCTGAATCCTTTCCGACTTGCGGTAATTCGGTAACATTTCAGGCACTTTATGCTTATACCGGGGGTCTAGTTGCGTGGACACCGAGTACAGGTCGTTCTCCTTCAGCTTTTTTATACGAGGGTCCCTCAACAGGCATGACAGCATGAAAGACCCCATTTGCACAAGGTTGGATGCCGAGCTACTCATGTCCCTTTCCTCATCCTCACTGATCTCACTGATGGTATCTTCTTCCCCCCAGCCACGTACAACACCACGGGTACCAGATAGGTGACAACGAGCACCCTGGGATGCCTGCTGTGGTTGGTCTTCCTCCTCCTCCTCAAAGCCACATTCCTCCTCTGACTCCTCTTCCTCACAATCTTCTTCCAGCGTTGCAACTAGTCCAGCAAGCGATGATGATAAGGCTGGTGGTGATGGTGACCACAACTCTTCCTCTTCACGCTCATCTACGGCCTGATCCAGCACTCTTCGCAGGGCACGCTCCAGGAAGAAAACAAATGGTATGATGTTGCTGATGGTGCCTTCGGTGCGACTGACTAGGTTTGTCACCTCCTCAAAAGAACGCATGAGCCTACAGGCATTGCGCATGAGCGTCCAGTAACGTGGCAAAAAAAAATTCCCAGCTCCGCAGAAGCTGTCCTAGCACCCCGGTCATACAAATACTCGTTAGTTGGAGCAGGCGGTCGAACATTAGGAGTGTTGAATTCCAATGTGTCGGGCTGTCGCAAATCAAGCGCCTCGCTGGCATGTTTTTTCGCCGCTGGATATCTGAAAAGTGCGCCATGGCCGTGTAGGAACGCCTGAAATGGCCACACACCTTCCTGGCCTGCTTCAGGACATCCTGTAAGCCTGGGTACTTATGCACAAAGCGTTGTACAATCAGATTACACACATGTGCCATGCACGGCACATGTGTCAACTTGCCCAATTTCAATGCCGCCACCAAATTACTTCCGTTGTCAGAAACCACTTTGCCGATCTCCAGTTGGTGTGGAGTCAGCCACTGATCCACCTGTACATTCAGGGTGGACAGGAGTGCTGGTCCGGTGTGACTCTCTGCTTTCAGGCAAGTCAACCCCAAGACGGCGTGACACTGCCGTATCCGGGATGTGGAATAGTACCTGGGGAGCTGGGGGTGCCGTTGATGTGGAACAAGATGCAGTAGCAGAAGAGGACTCAGCCCAGGAGGTTATGGAAGAGGATGGAGTAGGAGGAGTAGAGGAGGTGGTAACAGGCCTGCCTGCAAGTCGTGGAGGTGTCACCAACTCCTCTGCAGAGCCACGCATTCCATGCTTGTCAGCCGTCAGCAGGTTTACCCAATGCACAGTGTAGGTTATATACCTGCCCTGACCATGCTTTGCAGACCCTTGTCCCAACACTGTGTGTCAGACATGCCATTACTTCCTTTCACACAATCAAGTACAGGTTGGGGATTGCCTTTTGTGCAAAGAACTTTTGGCTGGGTACCTTCCACTGCGGTGTCCCAATAGCTACAAATTTTTTGAATGCCTCAGACTCCACCAGCTTGTATGGTAAAAGCTGGTGGGCTAAGAATTCAGACAAGCCAGCTGTCAGACGCCAGGCAAGGGGGTGACTTTGTGACATTGGCTTCTTACGCTCAAACATGTCCTTGACAGACACCTGACTGTGGGCAGATGAGCAGGAAATGCTCTGGAAGAGAGACGGAGTCGCGAATGGTTGAGAGGGGGCAAGGAGGACAGCAGTGGTTGATGTGGCTGAAGATGCTGGACCAGGAGGAGGATGGCGGCTTTGAGTTTGTGTGCTGCTTTTACTCATGTGTTGATCTCATAGGCGTTTGTGATGTGCGATCATATGCCTTCGCAAAGCTGTATAGGCTCGAAAGCCTACTACCAATTAAGCATATTAGGTGATTTGCATCTCTGTAATGAGAAGGGGTGTGGTCTAATGACATCAAAACCCTATATCAGGTGTGCATAATTATTAGGCAACTTCCTTTCCTTTGGCAAAATGGGTCAAAAGAAGGACTTGACAGGCTCAGAAAAGTAAAAAATAGTGAGATATCTTGCAGAGGGATGCAGCACTCTTAAAATTGCAAAGCTTCTGAAGCGTGATCATCGAACAATCAAGCGTTTCATTCAAAATAGTCAACAGGGTCGCAAGAAGCGTGTGGAAAAACCAAGGCGCAAAATAACTGCCCATGAACTGAGAAAAGTCAAGTGTGCAGCTGCCAAGATGCCACTTGCCACCAGTTTGGCCATATTTCAGAGCTGCAACCTCACTGGAGTGCCCAAAAGCACAAGGTGTGCAATACTCAGAGACATGGCCAAGGTAAGAAAGGCTGAAAGACGACCACCACTGAACAAGACACACAAGCTGAAACGTCCAGACTGGGCCAAGAAATATCTCAAGACTGATTTTTCTAAGGTTTTATGGTCTGATGAAATGAGAGTGAGTCTTGAAGGGCCAGATGGATGGGCCCGTGGCTGGATTGGTAAAGGGCAGAGAGCTCCAGTCCGACTCAGACGCCAGCAAGGTGGAGGTGGAGTACTGATTTGGGCTGGTATCATCAAAGATGAGCTTGTGGGGCCTTTTCGGGTTGAGGATGGAGTCAAGCTCAACTCCCAGTCCTACTGCCAGTTTATGGAAGACACCTTCTTCAAGCAGTGGTACAGGAAGAAGTCTGCATCCTTCAAGAAAAACATGATTTTCATGCAGGACAATGCTCCATCACACGCGTCCAAGTACTCCACAGCGTGGCTGGCAAGAAAGGGTATAAAAGAAGAAAATCTAATGACATGGCCTCCTTGTTCACCTGATCTGAACCCCATTGAGAACCTGTGGTCCATCATCAAATGTGAGATTTACAAGGAGGGAAAACAGTACACCTCTCTGAACAGTGTCTGGGAGGCTGTGGTTGCTGCTGCACGCAATGTTGATGGTGAACAGATCAAAACACTGACAGAATCCATGGATGGCAGGCTTTTGAGTGTCCTTGCAAAGAAAGGTGGCTATATTGGTCACTGATTAGTTTTTGTTTTGTTTTTGAATGTCAGAAATGTATATTTGTGAATGTTGAGATGTTATATTGGTTTCACTGGTAAAAATAAATAATTGAAATGGGTATATATTTGTTTTTTGTTAAGTTGCCTAATAATTATGCACAGTAATAGTCACCTGCACACACAGATATCCCCCTAAAATAGCTATAACTAAAAACAAACTAAAAACTACTTCCAAAACTATTCAGCTTTGATATTAATGAGTTTTCTGGGTTCATTGAGAACATGTTTGTTGTTCAATAATAAAATTAATCCTCAAAAATACAATTTGCCTAATAATTCTGCACTCCCTGTGTATATATATATATATATATATATATATATATATATATATATATTTATAAATACATAGAACATTTTTAATTAAATTAAGAACATTGGAATGTGAAATATTTACAATATAAACACAGTTAAACACTTTATTAAATGTGAATATTGATAAATATGATTTTACATGTTTCAGCTACTTGACTGCAAAGCACTTATATATGTACTAGGCGATAAACCTGCCCAGAGGTGAATCATGTCCACCCAGGGTTTGATAAATCTACCACTAGGTATGAACTGGCAGTTGTCTGCTTGTTTGGGTGTGCAGAGTATTTTATTTATTTTTCCCTGCAAAGCATTATGGCATTGTTAAAGGGATATGAAACCCATTTTTTTTGTGTGTGTGTGATTCAGACATAGCATACAATTTAAAAATGTTTCTATTTTACTTCTATTATCAAATTTTGTTAGTTTTCATAGTATTCTTTGTTGCAGAGATATAAAGGTAGGCATATGGCACACTACTTGGCAGAACATAGGGCTGCCATCTAGTGCTCTTGCATATGCATTACATTCTTGCTAACCTGCTGCCGTATAGTGCTCCAGACACGTCTTTTTCTGAGCTTATGTCCCTACTTCTCAACAAAAGATACCAAGCAAATGAAGAAAAAATAATAACAGAAGTAAATTAGAAAGTTGTTTAAAATTATATGCTCTATCTGAATCTGAATCATGAAAAGAAAAATCCTATTGTGTTCTTCTAAATAAATAAATAAAAACAAGTACAAAAATATATAAGTATTAATTAACCTTTCCTTTTTAACTTTATACATTAATTCCCTTTTGGTGGATTTTTTTTTATATTTCTTTTACACATCTATTTAATAATTTTTGTACCTTGCTTTATTATTTTTCTACTTTCCTTCAAACAGATAATCCATTAATACATTATCTTTGTGACCTTCTCTTCAAACAATATAGCTGTATCGTGTTAGTATATACCAGGGTTATAATACAATTTATTTAATTTATTCTTTAAAACAACCTCCAATCAAAATGTATATACGAAACAATTAAAATTAATATTTATTCCTAAATTCTTGAGATTAGTTAAATTTATAAACACATTGAAATATATTAAGTAGAGACTAGCTTTGAATAAATTATACACGCTTCTTCTGTTACAATATTCTATACAGTAGATCATTAAAAAAATATACCTTTAAAATTAACCTTACTCACAATGAATCACATTAAAATACCACAATAAAATACCAGAATATGGGCCGCTAACTTCACAGTGTTTAGATAAACAATATACCAAGATACTTCACCCAAATCTTACTGGATCTCAGTAGATTTAAGATAACTTTCATACAAGTATAATTAAGCAACTTAGCCCACAACCTATTCTATATAACTTTATTTAAAAACACCAGAAATTATATATATTATTAATGCAAACAACCAATTTATATGCCAATACGGCTGACCTGAATTTACCTCTTATTTAGCTACAATAAGGCAAGTTCTAAAAATATATATATATAGCAATAACTGTAATTAATTTATGATATTAAAATACAAAATTCTTCCTAAACATTAATATTTAATACCAGTGTACTTATTACCCTTGGTCTAATATTAAATATAAGAATAAATCCTCCTTTTAAATTACAACTACGATATAACTATAGTTTTACAATACCTTTGTATAAAATATTAAATATACAATTGTTTATACTTTACCAGAACACCAGTTTGAGAATTCAGTTAATATCCAAATATGTCTTTCGTCATATGTCTTAGGGGAATTATGCACATTTCTAAGATAATTAATCTTGATAGTCTCTTATCCACAAAGAGTGTCCCAACGTATTTGTCTTACAGAAAACTGTATTTGCACACTGGGGGAATTTGGGGGAAGCTGGGGTAGTGAAATTAAAAATTTAGGAATTATAACAAGTATTGACAAGGTTTGAACATCACATAGATAAAGATAAGATATCAGCAGAATAAATACATAATTTATTGCACAGACTACAGACACAAACCAAAAGAGAGACTTTGAGTACAATTAACACAGAAAACAGAGATTTTGGCAGCAGATGAATGCAGGGACACAATTCACAATTCTCTTCCTATCTATCTAAATGTACCTTTAGAGTAGCCTTCTCCGGAGCATCCTCTGCCCCATTACCACTGTCTGTTGGGGTATCTCAAGGCTCTGTCTTCAGTCCCCTTCTCTTTTCAATCTATATGTCATCATTAGGCTCCTTAATAAAGTCCCACGGGTTTTAATATCATTTGTATGCTAATGACACCCAAATCTACCTCTCTGCACCAGACCTACCTCCTTCCTTACTAACCCGTGTCACTAACAGTCTTTCTCATATCTGATCTTGGATGTCCTCTCACTACCTTAAGATAAATCTCTTCAAAACTGAACTCCTTATTTTTCCCCTTCTTCCAAAATCCCCCCCCC
Source organism: Bombina bombina (assembly GCF_027579735.1). Classification (NCBI taxonomy): domain Eukaryota; kingdom Metazoa; phylum Chordata; class Amphibia; order Anura; family Bombinatoridae; genus Bombina; species Bombina bombina. Next base: position 121,498,959 of record NC_069505.1, read on the forward strand.
CCCCCGTCAGGGTTTTTTCCCTGTTTTGTTTGCCATGTGCTGCTGGCAGCCATTTTACTCACCTCTCTTGCTGACTCTGGTGCATACTGTGTGATGCTGCTCATTTCCTACACTTCCTTTTATGGCCAGACTGGTATACATCATCCGTATGAGACAGGATGCAGTCTCAGAATTGTGATGTCATCACTTATTATTTAAAGGGCCTCTGTTCAGTATGCTTTGCCCTTGCATTGTCTTAGACCTGTTTGTGAGAGCTCCTGTGTATTACCTGGCTTTCTGACGTCCCTCCTGGCTCCTGATCCCTGTCTTGTTCCTGGCTCTGCTGTTCTCCTTGATCCTGATTCCGGCTCGTCTGACTACTTGCTTTGGCTCCTGACTCGGCTCGTCTGACTACCAGCTCTGGTTTTGATTCCTGGCTTGTTATTTGACTTGTGGACTTTTTATTATTTTTTGCTATTAATAAAGGTGTGATTATTTTTGCACTTCTCATTTACGTCTGATTCCTGGCACCCTGACACCCCCCAATTTTCTACAAATGTTGATAATTCCATCATTACCCCTACCCTGCATGCCTGATGTCTTGGGGTCACACTTGACTCAGACCTTTCCTTTACTCCTCACATTCAGTTCTTGGCTAAAGCCTGCCACTTCCACCTTAAAAACATATCTAAAATTAGACATTTCCTTACACAAGACACAACTAAGATTTTAATCCACTCTCTCATCCTTTCCCGTCTCGACTACTGCAATTCCATCTTCTCTGGTCTACCTAGCTGCCACCTAGATCTTTTACAATCCATCATGAATGCCTCTGTCAGGTTCATCTTCCTTACATGTCACTCTTCATCTGCTGCACCTCTCTGCCAATCCCTTCACTGACTTCCTCTTGCCTCCAGGATTAAACACAAAATCCTTACGCTCACATGTAAAGCTCTCAACTGCACTACTCCCCCCCTACATTTCAGACCTTGTCTCCAAATACTCTTCCTCCTGTCCCCTTCGCTCTGCTCACAAACTCCTACTCTCCATCTCTCTTTTTACTTCCTCACATTCCCATTTACAGGACTTCTCCAGACTGGCCCAAGTCCTGTGGAACTCCCTGCCTCACTCCACAAGACTCTCCCCTAGTTTTAACAGCTTCAATCGCTCCCTAAAGACTCTACTATTCAGGGATGCATACAACCAACACTAACCTTTCCTAACTCCATCGCTTTCCTCTTGAACCCCTTAGAATGTAAGCCTATGAGCCTAGCTGTTTGTAGATCGCCTTCATAAGAGCCCACTACAAAAGTGCAACTCTCTGCAGGGTCCTCTACCCATTTGATCCCTATAAATGTTATCCTGTATACCAACTATGTTTATAGTGCTGCAGAATCTGTTGGCGCTCTACAAATACCTGTTAATAATAATAATAATAATAATAATAATAATGATCTTAAGACCGCTGCTCCTTAACTCATCGGATAGCAATCATCCTAATTGGATACAATCGGGATGATTGACACCCCCTTCTAGTGGCCGCGAATCTGCAAGGGGCGGCATTGCACAAGCATTTCACACAAAATGCTTGTGCAATGATAAATGCAGACAGTATCATGTCTGCCCGCATCTTCATAAATCGGCCCCTATGGGCTAGAATACAAGCTCTCTGATCAAATCTGCTGTGTTTAAAATGCTGATGCACGGTGAATACTTTTGGAACAGCTATAGCTTTAATTAGAAGCATTTATAGTAATAGATGTATATCACAACATGCTTCTATTCAAAACTAAAATGCATCCATGTGGAATATCACTTTAATTAGATGGGTATGAGACGACATATGTAAAGGAGGGAATTTTTATCTTTTTAATTTGGGGGTTACACACCCTCCATTTTATAGGTGATCACTGTGATAATCACGTGACACAATTATATACCCATGCAGCATTTTATTAAGGGGTGCACATTTAGAGAAACCCCATAAAACACATAGGCATATAAAAGGGGATCCCCCTCTTTCCAATGAGAGACCTCATACCCCTCTCATTCGTAAGTGATTGCCATAAAAATGGTGACCATCTATTATCTAAATCATTTACTGTATGGGGAGCAGTAGATCCATAAGGGACCCTATCGCTAAAGACAGCATACAACACATACACACACAAACATACACAATAACTGTTACATAAATTAATAGGATAATTTACTTACAATTTAGGGGTCCCATGCCCCTGTTGAAATGACATTATCTTTCTACTATGAGAATTTTATAGTTTTCTTTTAAATGAGGAGATGCCCCTATTATAAATGAGGGGGTCACATGTCCAGATGCCTATCAGCTGATTAGCTTGGTGATAGTGATCTATATGCATATACGGATCAATAATAAAGGAGGTGGGTTTCCCTTATGCTGCCCCCCACAATACAAAGGGTACTAAGAGAATAAAGTAAGTCCGATAAATTAGAGAATAAAGAAAATTAGATAACAGAAGTAAACTTGAACGTTGTTAAATGTGCATGCTGTATCTGAATCAAGAAAGTTTCATTTTTTTTACTTTAGTGTCCCTTTAAATATTAAAAGTACTTATAAATATGAATATTTAATATATTAATTACAGAAATATAAGAAATATATATTAACTAAATCTAAGAGTCTGACATACATGTAAATTAATTAGTTTAGTAAGTAATGTGTGGGTGTTTATTGTAAGTTAAACAAAGTTGATGGTTGAAAGGGTAGAACCAGTCTTTTACACCATATTGGATCAAGGTTATTTTCTCCTTGAACAATCTAATTATATATAACTGTTTATCCCAATAAACCATGTACAGGGCTGGACGGAGAATAAAAAGAAGCCCTGGGAAAAAATAATTAATTTTCAAAATGTGCCCCAAATTCCCCTAAATGTAAGAGTAGTGTAGATTTTTATTTAAAAAATAAAATGCACATAGCAGTTTTAGGGGTTAAAGTTGGCAGGGGTGGGGTGTTATATATAAAAAAAAAAGCCACTGAGAAGTGCCTTTACATTGCCGTCTATGGGGAACTGTGTGTCCCCTGTAAATATACATGCATATTCTATGTTATAATATGTGTATTCAATATACACAGATAAATATACGTATATATTCATATACATATATATTTCAATGTGCTGACCATTGCTGCTCGACTAACCTCTTTTTGAAAATTAAGCAGAGATTTGATCTCTGGTTAATTTTCATTGTGCTAATTGCTACCGCAAGCTCGCAGTAGAAATAAACAGCCACTTGTAATGGTTGATTATTTATTGCGCGCCCATAAATGGGCGTATTTGCCAGTTTACAGGCGTGCAATAAGTTAGCGCTCCACTTGTAATCTAGGACTATATTTGTATGCCGGGTATTAACTTTTGTCAATTTTATTCTATGGGCTAAATGTTTATTCTGAATTTGCAACTTCTGCTTAAAAAGTATGTATATAAGTAGATGAAAGACAAAATTGTGAACTTTCCTAGATAAACATTTTAGCAAATAATAACAAGTGAAGGAAGCAAATTAAATAATAGAAGTAAATTGGAAAGTTGTTTAAAGAATTGTATAGTTTGTCTAAATCATGAATGTCTAATTATGACTTTACTGTCCCTTTAAAGGGACAGTCTAGTCAAAACTAAACTATTATGATTCAGATAGGGCATGCAATTGTAAACAACTTTCCAATTTACTTTTACCATCAAATTTGCTTTGTTCCCTTGGTGGTATTTTGGAAAAGATAAACCTAGGTAGGATCAAACTGATTTCTAAAACCATTAAAAACCGTCTCTTAGCTCAGAGCTTTTGAAAGTTTTTCACAGTTAGACAGTGCTAGTTCGTGTGTTTCATATAGATAACATTGTGCTCACTCCCGTGGAGTTTTTTAGGAGTCTGCACTGATTGGCTAAACGGCATGTCTGTCAAAACCACTGTGATTAGGGGGCAGTCTGCAGAGGCTTAGATATAAGGTAATCACAGAGGTAAAAAGTGTATTTATATAACTGTGTTGTTTGTGCAAAACTAGGGAAAGGATAATAAAGGGATTATCTATCTTTTTAAACAATAAAAATCCTGATGTAGACTATCCCTTTAAGTAAGCAAAATTGTGGCCTCTGTTTCTTTAACAGTGCATTTATCAGTTCCAGTTGTGTATGTCTGGGGATCACAAAAAATAAAACTGTTGTAATTACTTTACTGAAAAATTAAATGTGTATTATTTGCTAAGAATTCGTAATGTTCTGTTAGATATGGCATGAAATATCTAAGTTCAAACTGTACTGTAAAATATAACTTTATAAAAGCTTCAATACAATTTAGCACACTCTGATAAAGGGTACAAAAGACCTTTCTTATCCTATACCATAGCTATACTTTGTGTTGACTTTCAGACACTTGTTAAAAGAAGTATATGCAGGGCACCAGTATCCATGGAAACTAAAGGATAAAAATGACTATAGCTGTATCTGTTGCTTGTATTGTGATATAAACAATTTTATATTTCCCAAGGGGTTTGCAATACAGATACTAGTTGAAGCTTTAACCATTTCTAAAGATTCTCTGTAAATCACAGATGTAAAACACTATAGCATTCACCTTTTATCATATTCTGTGTAAGCAGTTTTTCAATTTATATTTTACGGTACAGGAATGTAGTTCACCCAACATAACCTAGTATTGTAATTATTGTAAAACAATTGAACTAAAAGTAGCACCTCCTCTAACAAGATTTTACTAACTCGATTTAAAGGCTTCAATACTGAAACTTACATTATTAAAGGGACACTCAAGTCAAAATAAACTTTTAGAATTCAGATAGAGCATGCAGTTTTAAGAAACTTTCTAATTTACTTCCATTATCAAATCTTGCACAGTCTTTTTATATTCACAATTTCTGGGGAAAAAGATCCTACTGAGCATGTGCACAAGCTCACTGGCTATACGTATACTAGTCTGTGATCGGCTGATGTCTGTCACATGATACAATGGGAGAAAAATACATTTGTCAGAAAAGAAATCTACTGCTTATTTGAAATTCAGAGTAGGTGTTATATCATTGTCTTTTAATGAGTGATCCTTTAATATATTTGTTTATTAAATTAGAGAGATCAGTGCATTATGATATATTATGCTATTGATGACTTCTGGTAGCATCATAAACTATGTAACCGATATTCCGGAGTTCATGAAAATCACAAGAAACCGATAATTTCATAACACATTTATATTATTGGTGCATTTGTGTGTTTCCTATATTTGCAGAAATCATCATTATTATTTTTTTATTATGATTATAGTTTTATGCTAATCTTTTGTGTATTTAATTATTGAATGCCTTAACCCCTTAAGGACACAGCTTCAGTTTGCTAAATTGTTTCATGACGGAATAATTCCGTCATTGGTCCATAAGGGGTTAAGATCTCATCTTCAACCTATATAATATTGTAATGTATTCTATGTAAAACACACAGACACACTCAGATGTCTTCCCACATCACACAGTATAATATTATGTCCTGTGGACTCATCATTATTCCTTTGCAGATGAAACAGTATTTTAAAATCTTCAAGTAAACATGCACAGGTAATAATCTTTCATTGAGGATGTGCAAGTCACTTGCTGAGCAGTTTTGTTAGATAGGTGAGTGTTCTGTCAGTAAAACCTAAATGCAGAATGTTTCACATTTGTAGGAAGCATATAAGGTACAGAAGTTTAAGAGGTAGATTTAACAAAGGTCGAGTGGACATGATTCGCTGTAGCTTATGCTGTCGGCATTAAACATTGCGTCTTAACTTCTGTTTCAGACGGGCACCTGAAACTATGGGGCTGCAAAGAAGCATCCGCTGCTTAATAAATGGAGCCCCGTGAATCTGTTTATGGTACAACATGCAGAGCAACCAGGTAGAAAGAAGCCAAAGAATCACTAAAAGAAAGTTAAAATATTTGTTTATTGTGAATTGTTAAATTACACCTTATTAAAGATGTATAGATCTGCAATGTTGTACAGTAATTAAGGGGATACAGTACTTCATTCAAATGCTCACTGACTGATAGATACAATGACATTTATACTTGTCAGCCAATGAGCATTAAGAGGAAGTGCATATTAGCCAATAAACATTTATTAGTAGGTACCTATCAGCCAATCAGCATTATTACGGTGTAAACAACTAATACTATGCAAGTGATTTCAATTTAAAGGGACAAGAAACCCAAATTTTTTCTTTCATGGTTCAGATAGAGAATACAATTTTAAACAACTTTCTAATTTACTTCTATTTTCTAATTTGTTTCATTCTCTTGGTATCATTTGTTGAAGGAGCAGCAATGCACTAATGATTTCTAACTGAACTCATGGGGAACCAATCACAATCGATATATATATATGCAGCCACCAATCAACAACTAGAACCTAGGTTCTCTGCTGCTCCTGAGCTTGCATAGATAAACCTTTCAGCAAAGGATAACAAGAGAAGTAAGCAAATTAAATAATAGAAGTAAATTGGAAAGTTGTTTAAAATTGTATGTTCTATCTGAATAATGAAATAAAAAATTGGGTTTCATGTCCCTTTTAGTTTAACCCCTTAATGACCACAGCACTTTTCCATTTTCTGTCCGTTTGGGACCAAGGCTATTTTTACATTTCTGCGGTGTTTGTGTTTAGCTGTAATTTTCCCCTTACTCATTTAATGTACCCACACATATTATATACAGTTTTTCTCGCCATTAAATGGACTTTCAAAATATACCATTATTTTCATCATATCTTATAATTTACTATAAAAAAAATTATGAAATATGAGGAAAAAATGGAAAAAAAACACACTTTTTCTAACTTTGACCCCCAAAATCTGTTACACATCTACAACCACCAAAAAAAAACCATGCTAAATAGTTTCTAAATTTTGTCCTGAGTTTAGAAATACCCAATGTTTACATGTTCTTTGCTTTTTTTGCAAGTTATAGGGCCATAAATACAAGTAGCACTTTGCTATTTCCAAACCACTTTTTTCAAAATTAGCGATAGTTACATTGGGACACTGATATCTTTCAGGAATCCCTGAATATCCATTGACATGTATATATTTTTTTTTAGAAGACATCCCAAAGTATTGATCTAGGCCCATTTTGGTATATTTCATGCCACCATATCACCGCCAAATGCGATCAAATAAAAAAAATTGTTCACTTTTTCACAATTTTTTTCACAAACTTTAGTTTTCTCACTGAAATTATTTACAAAAAACTTATGCAATTATAGCATACATGGTTGTAAATGCTTCTCTGGGATCCCCTTTGTTCATAAATAGCAGACATACATGGCTTTGGTTTTGCTTTTTACTAATTAGAAGGCTGCTAAATGCGACTGCGCACCACACGTGTATTATGCCCAGCAGTGAAGGGGTTAATTAGGGAGCATGTAGGGAGCTTCTAGGGTTAATTTTAGCTTCAGTGTAGTGTAGTAGACAACCTCAAGTATTGATCTAGGCCCATTTTGGTATATTTCATGCCACCATTTCACCGCCAAATGCAATCAAATTAAAAAAAACGCTAAATTTTTCACAATTTTAGGTTTCTCTCTGAAATTATTTACAAACAGCATGTGCAATGATGGCACAAATGGTTGTAAATGCTTCTCTGGGATCCCCTTTGTTCAGAAATAGCAGACATATATGACTTTGGCGTTGCTTTTTGGTAATTAAAAGGCCGCTAAGTGCTGCTGCGCATCACACGTGTATTATGGCTAGCAGTGAAGGGGTTAATTAGGTAGTTTGTAGGGAGCTTGCAGGGTTAAATTTAGTTTTAGTGTAGAGATCAGCCTCCCACCTGACACATCAGACCCCCTGATCCCTCCCAAACAGCTCCCTTCCCTCCCCCACCCCACAACTGTCCCCGCCATCTTTAGTACTGGCAGAAAGTCTGCCAGTACTAAAATAAAAGTTTTTTAGAAAAAAATAATAATACATCTTTAGCATATTTACATATGCTACTTTGTAGGATCCCCCCTTAGCCCCCAACCTCCCTGATCCCCCCCAAAACAGCTCTCTAACCTCCCCCTCTGCCTTATTGGGGGCCATCTTGGGTACTGGCAGCTGTCTGCCAGTACCCAGTTTGCAAAAAAAAATGTTTTTTTTTGTTTTTTTTCCTGTTTTTCTGTAGTGTAGCTTCCCCCCCGCCACAGACCAATCCCCCACCCCCTGACTAATTTATTTTTACATAGTTAAAAATATTTTTTGCAACTTATCATACATAATTTTTCTGTAGTGTAGCGGTTCCCACCCGCTCCCTCCCTGTGCGCGCGCCCGCCCCCGCCCTCCCGTGCACGTGCGCGCGCCCGTGCGCGCCTCTAATCACCCCCGCTCACGATCCCGCCCCCCTACACATCATCACGGCCAACGATTGCCGCCACCCGCCTCCCGAACCGGCTTCCACCCACCAACGGAACTAGCCGGTGATGTCCGGTGCAGAGAGGGCCACAGAGTGGCTCTCTCTGCACCGGATTGCTAAAAAAGGTTATTGCAGGATGCCTCAATATCGAGGCATCACTGCAATAACCGGAAAGCAACTGGAAGCAAGCAGGATCGCTTCCAGCTGCTTTCCAGACCAAGGACGTACGCCACACGTCCTCGGTCATTAAGTGTATTTTTTTTGAGGACGTGTGGCGTACGTCCTTGGTCGTTAAGGGGTTAAACAAATGTTACTTCAAATATTCTAGATAAAGATTTCCATTTGCTTAAAGGAATATTACATTACTGGATCAACTACAATAGCACAGTTACTACTTACCATGATATTGTTTTTCCTCCAGTGCCAGCAGCTCTCCATAAAGCCATTAATAATAGTTTTAACCCCTTACTTGTGCTGATTGGCTAAGCACCACATCTTCATACTGGGTGCCGTTAACTTGAAGCTTATGTATTCTTGCACTTTGTGACAGAAGTGATGACAATTTACAGATCAATTACATTGCTTACTTTGAGTTTGTGTGCACAATACAAAACAGGAACTTTTTTTCTACAGTGGCTCTATTTTTCTATATTATTTCTGTGGCCAGTTTTATATATGTTATGTAAAAATGTAAACCTTCTACACTGTATTGTGTGTGGGTTAACCTGACAATACACAAAACAGCTGTCAGAAAGTCAGCAACATCATTGATATTAACCACTTCTGTCACAGACTGCAACAATATCAGAGTTCCAAGAATAAAATATGGAGCTTCCCCCACTAGCACCTGTAAAGGGTTAAAGCATAAGAAGGTCTCAAAAGAAAGAAAAACACAATAGTATGGGATTGTTAGCCATTTTGTTGAAGTTGTGTCCAGCAGATGAATCTCCCTTTAAATGACAAAGGAAATATAGTAGAATTGAGTGACTGACAAAATACACAATAAAAAGACAATGTAATAGCACTTGCTTTGAATTTGAAACGGGCAGTAAAATATTTTCTGGCAATATTTTCCAATATTTTCGAATTTTTCCTCCCCCCTGTATCATGTGACAGCCATCAGCCAATCACAAAATGCATATATGCATACAATGTGCATTTTCGTGCTTGCTCAGTAAAAGCTGGAGCCTCAGAAAGTGTGAATATAAAAAGAATGTGCTCCTTTTGGTAATGGAAGTATTTTGGAAAGTTTTTTTTGTTGTTTTAAATTGCATGTTTTATCTAAATCATGAAACTTTATTTTTTACTTTAGTGTTCATTCAAATGCTTAGAGCTAGAGGAAGCTCTAAACATCGCTTGCATGCACTTAATAATGTGCGCTGTTATTACAAGTAAATCGCAATGCAAACACAAGCGAGCAAGAGCGTGCTTCCATAGGATCCTATGGAGCCTTGTTCTGATGCTGTCAGACGGCATCAAAACCTCTCGCAGCGAAGTGGGTAAGTAGCGTAGCATTGTTAAATATAAATATATATATGTACAGTATATGAATATATACATATATATTTATGTTTTAATATGTGTATATACACATATTAACACATATATATGTATATACTCATATACATATATATTTACATTGCGGTCTATGGGAACACACAGTTCCCATAGACCGCAATGTAAAGGCCCTTTCCTTTTTAATATAAGGAGAGTCCACGGCTTCATTCCTTACTGTTGGGAAATACTGAACCTGGCCACCAGGAGGAGGCAAAGACACCCCAGCCAAAGGCTCAAATACCTCTCCTACTCCTCCCATCCCCCAGTCATTCTTTGCCTTTCGTCACAGGAGGATGGCAGAGAAGTGTCAGAAGATTTCGGAGTTGTTCCTCAGGAGGGGTATATGCCCTTCGATATGGGACTGGAGTTTTAAGTAGTCTTGTTAGCCTCTCAGTGAGAGCATTGCAGAAAGTTAGATTCTGGAGATGCAGGGAGAGTCTTCCTGTAAACCCATCCAGACTACTTGCTAACAACTCCTTAAGCAACCAGTGTTGACGAGTTTCACTGTCTGCTTTTTCTTTACTCAAGTCCATGTCAGGAGCGATGCTACAAGACTGTCACACGTGAGAGACTGTGTTTCTGTTCCACTGCATGGATTCTGGTAAGATCGATTACATTTTTACATATGTTGAAAGCGCTAGAAGACAGGGTCACAGTGTGTCTCCTTTTATCTTAATAGAATCTTGGGTTAATGCCTCCTGAGGGAGGTTATTGAACAGTGGGGATTAATCAAATATAATATGTTGATTTATGCTGCTTTATGTGGAGATTTATTGGGCTCATAGACTGTTGTTATGCGGTACACACAGGTTTTTACTTTCACTTTGAACGCGCTTTTTCTCATAGCAGGGGCGGTCATTGGGAGTATAAAGGTGCCGTTTTGTGAGAAATAAAAGATCATTTATTCTGTGTCCTACTGTTATTAGTGCAAGCTATGGAGGATTCTGATATGCTCAAGGGTACTCCCTCTATCCCTAATAGTAATACCTGTCTATATTGTGAGGATCATAATAAATCATAATGCGAACACGAGCGAACAAGAGCGTGCTTCCATAGGATCCTATGGTACCTTGTTGTGATGCTGTCAGACGGCATCAGAATCTCTTGCAGCGAAGTGGGTAAGCAGTGCAGCATTTTTAAATATAAATATATATATATGTACAGTATATGAATATATACATTTACATTTATGTGTTAATATGTGTCTATACACATATTAACACATATATATGTATATACTCATATACATATATATTTACATTGCGGTCTATGGGAACACACAGATCCCATAGACCGCAATGTAAAGGCCTTTTCCTTTTTAATATAAGGAGAGTCCACGGCTTCATTCCTTACTGTTGGGAAATACTGAACTTGGCCACCAGGAGGAGGCAAAGACACCACAGCCAAAGGCTCAAATACCTATCCTACTCCTCCCATCCCCCAGTCATTCTTTGCCTTTCGTCACAGGAGGATGGCAGAGAAGTGTCAGAAGATTTCGGAGTTGTTCCTCAGGAGGAGTATATGCCCTTTGATATGGGACTGGAGTTTTAAGTAGTCTTGTTAGCCTCTCAGTGAGAGCATTGCCGAAAGTTAGATTCTGGAGATGCAGGGAGAGTCTTCCTGTGAACCCATCCAAACTACTTGCTAACAACTCCTTAAGCAACCAGTGTTGACAAGTTTCACTGTCTGGTTTTAGCAATGCTACAAGACTGTCACACTTGAGAGGCTGTGTTTCTGTTCCACAGCATGAATTCTTGTAAGATTGGTTACATTTTTACATATGTTGAAAGCGCTAGAAGACAGGGTCACAGTGTGTCTCCTTTTATCTTAATAGAATCTTGGGTTAATGCCTCCTGAGGGAGGTAATTGAACAGTGGAGATGTATTGGGCTCATAGACTGTTGTTATGCGGCACACACAGGTTTTTACTTTCACTTTGAACGCTGTGCAGCTTGTAGCTTGGCGCGCTTTTTCTCATAGCAGGGGTGGTCCTGTCTTGCGCACCACGTGACCAGGTGTGGTCACACTTTAGTTTTTCCTTTCCTGACTGAGCTAGCTGTCTGAGAAGACGTTTGTTTCTCTGTTGCCTGGGCCTAGGAGGTGGTGACTGCCCCAGTCATTGGGAGTATAATGGTGCCGTTTTGTGAGAAATAAAAGATAATTTATTCTGTGTCCTACTGTTATTAGTGCAAGCTATGGAGGATTCTGATATGCTCAAGGGCACTCCCTCTATCCCTAATAGTAATACCTGTCTATATTGTGAGGAGGCCTTGGTATGCCTGCCCTTTCAACTATGTTCCATATGCATCAACAAGTTTATTATGTCTAAGAAGGTTAACCCCTTTAATACTACTGAGCCATCCACCTCTGAGGACTCGCCGTCCCGTGAGGTGCATACCCATCAGTCATCTCCCTCATCACATGCAGCTTCCCGTAGCACACCTGATCCTCCATCTGGAGGGAGCCTTTTACCATCCGACTTTACCGCATGGTTAAAGATGGCGTGTCTGAGGCTCTTAGTGCTTTACCTCACCCTGCAAAGTGCAAGTGAAAGGTTAAACATAGCTCTCTGGTCTAGGGGTCATCCAGTGATTTGCAAAATCAAATATAACAAATAGGCAGGATAGGTAACGTGTAAGAGGTTTAAATAACCGGATAATGTTTGTAAATGTTTAGTATGCGGTTTCAAATATTAATGTTTTGAGTATTGGGATACTTATGCAGATGTATTTTGATATAAATGTTCTTTATAATGAGATTAGATACTGTTCACTCGCTTACTTTGTTTCATAGAAATTATATGCAATAAGATCATTTGGTTATGGACTTTCCTACGGCACTCGGGACTTTCCCCTTCTTTCCGATATCTCATGCGGACCAGAAATGAAACTTCTCACAACAAACATCCCTCCGTTTGTGCATTGGCTGACGAAAACATGTGATCGCAAAATCCTACTTGAAACGGAAACTTCAGTAATGAATATCAGCGAACATCTGATAGGCTGACAATAACATGTGACATCCCACCGGACCTGAAAGGGAACTTTGGCAGCAATAGTGCTCGAATGAGGACTTAAAAATAACGAACATTCCTGATTGGATACTATTCAAAATGCAAGAGAAATGTGAGTTGGGTATAAACATATTATATAAAAACTGTTTCCCAATCTTTGTGAGTCCAATTTCCTGTTTTCTACAGGAAATTGGAACATTTACACACCTGTATGTAAACCGGCTCTGAGAGTCACAGCATATCAACATTTTCTCATTTTGTTTTTATATTTTTAAAATTGCTCTTGAAAAAGACGTCCTGTACGTTGAAACGCGTAGTGCTGAACTAATAAATATATATTTTTATACAATTGGAGAATTATCTTCTTTTTGCTGTGGCAAGCCGGATTTACTTTATTGGATGAGTAAGTTACCACTTAATTTGTTAATATTAGGTTAACACACTGTTTATGGAGTCATCATTCTACTCCCAGCTATACTGATATCCTCCCTGGAACATCACCGTTCTAACACCAGAGAGAGGCACTCCTAACAAGCTGAACATATGCAATCTAAGGAGTGAGTATATTGCACATTATTTATTTGGCTTTAACACACACAACAAGCCTTTTTCTCTTTATCATCAGAGAAATTGATTTACTGCAGAGACCAGGGCCATCTATTTTCTACTTTATCTTAGCTTCCCGTAGCACGCCTGATCCTCCATCTGGAGGGAGCCTTTTACCATCCGACTTTACCGAATGGTTAAAGATGGCGTGTCTGAGGCTCTTAGTGCCTTGCCTCACCCTGCAAAGTGCAAGTGAAAGGTTAAACATAGCTCTCCGGTCCAGGGGTCATCCAGTGATTTATGAGATGTGTCTGTTTTTCAAGTATCCAAGTATGGGTCACACTCTGAGTCTTCAGAGGGTGAACTTTCTGGATTGGAGTCTGCTACCTCTAGGCCTCTGGCTGCAGAGGAGCCAGCCTTTAGATTTAAAATTGAACACTTACGTTTTCTTCTAAAGGAGGTTCTGTCAACATTAGAGGTTCCAGAGGCCAAGTTGCCTGATGAACCTTTGTTCCCTAAATTAGACAGAGTGTATTAGGACAGGGTAGCAAGTCGGACAGAATTGGATCTTCCTTTTCCCCTTCTTCTGCCTTTAAAAAATTATTCCCTTTCCCGGACTCTCAGCTGGAGTTGTGGGGTTCTGTCTCTAAGGTGGATGGCACTATATCCACGCTAGCCAAGCATACTACTATCCCACTAGAGGATAGCTCGTCATTCAGAGAGTCGATGGATAAGAAGATGGAAACTTTTCTCAGAAAAATATTTCAGCATACAGGATACTTGTTTCAACTGGCAGTGGCTGTTTCCTCAGTTGCTGGAGCTGCAGCCTACTGGTGCGACTCCTTAGCAAATCTGATCGAGGTGGAGGGTCCCCTCAACGTTATCCAAGAAAGAATTAAAGCCTTGAGAATTGCTAATTCTTTTATCTGTGATGCAAACATGCAGATTATTCACCTGAATGTTAAGATTTCTGGTTTCTCAGTACAGACCCGTCGAGAGCCCTGGCTGAAGTCCTGGTCTGTGGACATGACTTCTAAGTTTAAACTACTTTCCCTTCCCTTTTAGTGAAATATTTTATTTGGTCCAGGCCTGAACTTCATTATCTTCATGGTTACAGGGGGCAAGGGTGCCTTCCTACCACAGGATAAAAAGAACAAATCTAAAGGACAAGGATCTAATTTTGTTCTGAAAAGTCCCAACGTTAGTCGTCTGCCTCTAAGCCCGAGCAAACCAAGAGCACTTGGAAGCCGGCCCAATCCTGGAATAAATCCAAGCAGAACAAGAAGCCCGCCAAGAACAAATCAGCATGAAGGGGCGGCCCCCGATCTGGCGCTGGATCATGTAGGGGGCAGACTGTTGCTGTTTTCAGATGCTTGGTTCAGGGATGTGCAGGATCCATGGATCCTAGAGGTCATAGCTCAGAGATACAAGATAGGTTTCAAATCTTATCCACCAAAAGGCAGATTTCTCCTCTCAAGTCTGTCTTCCAGACCAGAAAAGAGGGAAGCCTTTCTGAGGTGTGTGCGGAATCTGGCTTTCTTAGGGGTCATTGTCCCGGTTCCTATCACAGAAAGAGGTTTGGAATACTATTCAAACCTGTTAGTGGTCCCAAAGAAAGAGGGAACTTTCCACCCGATTCTGGACCTAAAGTGCTTAAACAAGTTCCTAAATGTCCCCTCGTTCAAGATGGAGACAATACGGTCCATCCTTCATCTAGTTCAGGAAGGACAGTTCATGACCACTATAGATCTGAAGGATGCCTACCTTCACGTTCCAATCCACAGGGACCACTTCCAGTTCCTAAAGTTTTGCATTCCTGGATCAGCACTTCCAGTTCATTGCACTTCCGTGCACTTCTAGCTACTGCTCCACAAATCTTCACAATAGTTCTAGGGGCTCTCCTGGCCGTCTCCAGAACCTAAGGTATAGCAGTATCTCCCTACTTGGACAACATTCTGGTTCAAGTACCATCCTTTCGTCTAGTGGAAGACCATTCAGTATCTCTTCTCTCTCTTCTTCGATCTCATGGATGGAAGATAAATTTAGAAAAGAGTTCTCTTATTCCAAGCACCAGGGTCGAATTCCTGGGTACTATAATAGACTCAATATCCATGAGGATATTTCTAACAGAAAAAAACCCCCAGAGAAAATGTGAGATAAAAAAGGGCTGATTGCGTGTTAATTATCACTGTCAATGCTGTATCAAGAACCCCTCTATGGAGTCGACTGCACAAGGTGTCAAAGCTCCAATATACAAAGGATACCATATAGCTCACACTAAAGATGTTGTTCCATAATAAGTGTGAGCAAAATGGCACACAGAGAGTATAAAATTCGCTTGCACAGGCAAATATGTAAGTTCAGTGTAATGTTCGAGGCAATATACAGGTATAGGTGTGCGCCAATCAAACAACAAGGCAGTCCGTCAAGAGGCTCCGCAACAGTGGACATAAAACAGTAGTATAGAAGAGATACCTGACAGGTGGCGGCTCCCGTAAATCACTTGTGCTTACTCTTACGTGGCTCGGATGTAGCCAGCACACAACGTCGGCAAAGCTCCTGTTAGACCGGATGGTTGTCGGTATCACTAGGTCTGGCGTCCGTGCAGATTCCTCCTTCAAGTCGGTCATCCTGGTGGAATCACGGTATCCGTGCCCTAGATCCGGCACTTCCGCTCTCAGCGGGTACACAGCCGGAAGCGTCTTCAACAACCACAGGAACCAGGTAAGAAGGAATGAATGCCAGAACCAAAATACCACTAATCCACAATCCCTAGCAATGAGGGAAGTATCTCAGATTCTGGAGTGGGTGGTGGCCCACAACTGTTCGCTGTCAGCAATCAACATTCTGGATGTGGACAACTGGGAAGCGGATTTTCTCAGCAGACAATCCTTTCATCCGGGGGAAAGGTCTTTCCTCAGCTGGAGCTAATAGATGCATTAGCAGTGCCTAGGAGGTTCAGTCTAATCTACATTTTTCCATCATTACCACTTCTTCCTCGGGTAGTGGCCCGCATCAAGCAGGAGCAGGCGTCAGTAATACTGATTGCTCCATCGTTTCTGCAAAGGATGTGGTTCACGGATCTAGTGAGGATGTCATCTTCTCCTCCATGGAGGTTACCTTGTCACAGGGATCAGCTCGTTCATCAAAATCTAGATTCTCTGAGGCTGACTGCATGGCGATTGAACGCTTAGTCCTTGCCAAGAGGGTTTTCTGAGAGAGTTATTGATACTCTCATTCAAGCTCATAACCGGGTTACTCCTCACATCTATCATAAGGTGTGGAGAACCTACTTATTCTGGTGTGAAAGCGTGGATTTCTCTAGCATAAGATTAAGGTTGCCAGGATTCTGTTGTTTCTCCAAGATGGACTGGAGAAGGGTCTTTCGGCCAGTTCCCTGAGGGGACAGATTTCGGCCTTGTCTTTTTTACTGCACAAGAAGCTATCGGAGCTTCCTGATGTTCAGTCTTTCGTTAAGGCTCTTATTAGGATCAGAGCTGTGTTCAGATCTTTGGCTCCTTCTTGGAGTCTGAATCTGGTTCTTAAGGTTATGCAACAGGCTCTGTTTGAGCCTATGCATGAATTTGACAGTAAGTTGTTGTCCTGGAAGTTTCTTTTTCTACTGGCTATTGCTTCTGCGTGTAGAGTTTCAGAGATTGCCACTTTGCAATGTGAGCCTCCTTATCTGGTGTTCCATTCTGATAAGGCTGTCCTACGTACTAAGTTAGGGTTTCATCCTAAGGTCGTGTCAGACCGCAACATCAATCAAGAGATTGTGGTTTCTTCCTTGTGTCCTAATCCTTCTTCTTTGAAGGAACGTTTGCTTCATAATTTGGATGTGGTCCGAGCCTTGAAGTTCTATCTTCAGGCTACTAAGGATTTTAGACAAACTCCTTCCTTGTGTGTTGCCTATTCTGGGAAGTGTAAGGGGCAGAAGGTCTCTGTGACTTCCTTGTCTTTTTGGTTAAGGAGTGTTATCCGCTTACCTTATGAGTCAGCGGGATTTAAACCTCCTCAGAGAATTACGACTTATTCTACTAAAGCAGTGGCTTCCTCTTGGGCCTTTAAGAACGAGGCCTCTATGGATCAGATTTGTAGGGCAGCTACCTGGTCCTCCTTACATACTTTTTCTAAATTTTACCAGTTTGATGTTTTTGCTTCAGCTGAAGCAGCCTTCAGGAGAAAGGTTTTGCAGGCTGTGGTGCCCTCAGATTAGGGTCCGCTTCTCTTTGTCCCTCCCGTTATCATTCAGTGTCCTCTAGAGCTTGGGTATAAGTTTCCCAACAGTAAGGAATAAAGTCGTGGACTCTCCTTATATTAAGAATGAAAACATAAATTATGCTTACTAGATAGCTTTATTCCCTTCTGTATAAGGAGAGTCCATGGCCCACGCCCGTGTTCTCCAATGGGTGGCCCCCTAAATTATAATTTTCTTCTGGCACCTTTTATACCCTGATATTTCTCCTACTGTTCCTTCTTCCCTCTGCAGAATGACTGGGGGAAGTTGGAGAGGTATTTGAGCCTTTAGTTGGGGTGTCTTTGCCTCCTCCTGGTGGTCAGGTTCAGTATTTCCCAACAGTAAGGAATGAAGCCCTGGACTCTCCTTATATTAAAAAGGAAAGGACCATCCAAGAGGTAAGTTTAAAAGTATATCTTTATTGGGACATCACCAAACACAGCACAAGAACACGACGTTTCGGTCAGATAACCTTAATCATGTGATGATGATTAAGGTCATCTGACCAAAACGTTGTGTTCTTGTGCTGTGTTTGGTGATGTCCCAATAAAGATATACTTTTAAACTTACCTCTTGGATGGTGCTGTTCTATTTGTGGATTGGACATTATTTGAGGTCATTGGCAGGACCTGGGTACGTGCACCTCCTTACAGATTGATGCTGTTTTCATCCTTTTAAATATTAAAAAGGAAAGGGCCTTTACATTGCAGTCTGTGGGAACTGTGTGTTCCCATAGACCGCAATGTAAATATATATGTATATGAATATATACATATATATTTGTGTTAATATGTGTATATAATATAATATAATATGTGTTAATATATATATTTCCCAACAGTAAGGAATGAAGCTGTGGACTCTCCTTATACAGAAGGAAATTACATTATCTGGTAAGCATAATTTATGTTTTTCAGCGCTGTTTTTTTTTTCTAACACCCTACTCCCAGCAACTTTAAAGCCCAAAAACTGCCTAGTGCAGTAATTTTTTTTATTAAAAAAAAGCTAAAAAAAATTTTAATACAAAAACTATAATGCCCTCTATTTTGAGGGTATTTGGGGCACTTTTAGAAACCTAATTGCTACCACAAGCTTGCAGTAGAAATAACCAGCCACTTGTTGTAATGGCTGGTTAATTATTGTGCTCCTGCAAAACGGGCAAATTTGCCCGTTTGAGGGAGCATGAAAATTTAGCGCTCCACTTGTAATATAGACCTTATGCTTTTATATGAATAGCAGAACATTTTTGGTTGGTATTTAACTTTAAAAAGTACTGATAAAGTGAAAATGTATATTCTCCATTAAAAAAACTAAAATGAAACATTTCTCATCAATATCTAAATTAATTTGGTAGTTCTCTTGTCTGAAGCAGTGTTTTCAAGTTTTATACAGAGATTTTACACTGCAATAAACTGTATCCTCCAGGAGCCACAATCAAATTATCTTTTCTTTTAACCTTAACATAATGTTATCTCTACTCTGTGCCATCTGCTAAAGCTGTGATTACACAAAGGGATTGGATTATTCACTTTAACTCTCACATATATGGAGACTTTGTTCTGTGCTATATTACTTTGAGCAACACTGAGCACTCTCCTGAGATATTACCAGTTATTACTGTCATTCAGTCACAAAAACTCGGAGCAGCATTCTTTAAGTATACAATTAGCTTCATCTTGTTTTTATATTTATTCTTTAGAAATTTAGCTAGCTGAAACAAAACATATAGGTTTGTTTTTATGTGCAATTTTAATAGTTGCCCATTTTCCAAAATGTCTATGAGCTTTCACTTCATTACATGTAAGGCTAGATTACGAGTGAAGTGATATTTATTGCTCCTGCAATGACTTTGCTAGAAGTTAGTATTTTGTGCACGTTGGGTACCACGCGTTTTACAAGTTGAAAGTAAAACGTTTTTGCTTGTGCGCTAACCTGATGCGCACAAAAAGTCAACATTAGAAAATTGAAACCTCGTTAACGTATCCCCCAATAGCCTTCAATGGAGTGTGAAAAGTTGAAAAAAAATCTAACACCCTACTTGTCCACTAACTCAACATGAAATATTAAAGGGACACTGAACCAAATTTTTTTCGTTTGTGATTCAGATAGAGCATGCAATTTTAAGCAACTTTCTAATTTATTCCTATTATCAAATTTTCTTCATTCTCTTGGAATCTTTATTTCAAAAGCAAGAATGTAAGTTTAGATGCCGGCCCATTTTTGGTGAACAACCTAAGTTGTTCTTGCTGATTGGTGGATAAATTCACCCACAAATAAACAAGTGCTGTCCAGGGTTTTAAACCAAAAATTGTCTGGCTCCTTTGCTTAGATGCCTTCTTTTTCAAATAAAGATAACAAGAGAATGAAGAAACATTGATAATAGGAGTAAATTAGAAAGTTGCTTAAAATTGCATGCTCTATCTGAATCCCTAAATAAAAAAATTTGGGTTCAGTGTCCCTTTAATATTTCACATTCCAATATTTTTCACATAGCAGAATATGTTCTATTTATTCATAAATACATATTTCTACATATATGTCATGGAGTTTTGGTATTATATACAGTTGTAATCAAAATTATTCAACCCCATTGCAAATCAGGTTAATTGTAAAAAAAAAAAAAAAAAAAAAAAAGGCGTCTTTGTGTTTCTTGCATTTATTACAGATTTTCCTTCCTTTGAGAGACTGACCATCTCCTGACAAAGGGCTACCAGGGTAAGATAAAATAATGAGGATTGCCATCTAATGCTTTGTAAGACTTTAATTTGTTTCACTAAGTTTTTATTGCAATTATAGTTTTTGCTGATCACCCTTGAGCGCCCCTAATGGCTATATGTATATATATTTTTAGATACATAGCCTGTTTTATTGTTAACATTTAGAGACTTTCAGCTGTTTGCAATGAACAAATCAAATAAAAGCAATTGAAATAGCTCAAAGTCAAATAAAAATGCAACTTTTAATGAATTCTGCAACCCCTTCATTGCAAGCGTCTTTAGTACTTAGTAGAGCACCCTTTTGCTGTTATGACCTGCTGCAAATAAGATGCATAGCTAGACACCAGCTTCTGGCAGAGTTCCTGAGGAATCATAGCCCATTCATCATGTGCAATGGCCTCCAGTTCAGTAATATTCATGGGTTTGCATGCTGCAACAACCTTCTTCAAATCCCACCAGAAATTTTCTATGGGTTTAAAGTCAGGAGATTGTGATGGCCACTGTAGAATCTTCCAGGACTTCTTCTACAACTAAGCCTTGGTGGAATTTGAGGTATGCTTTAGATCATTAAACACTAGTGAAAAGTGGATCACAGGTGGAAAAACAAAAGCATCTTTATTTATTCCACAGGTGGAAAGTAAAACAAAAATAATAAAACCATCTACATGTAGAAAAAATGGTCAGATGCGTTTCGTCTGTGACCTAAATGTGTCATATAACTGAACATGTATATACCCTAAGGATATAGCTGATTGGATAATCCATTAAACAATGATTAACAACTGTTTATAAAACCTCCCCACAATCCATAACCCTTAATAAACCACAAAGAGAATAGCATTTGAAATACAGGGTCAAAGTACAATGTTAAGATAAACTAATACATAAAAACCATCAAAATAAACATATGATTAAACTAGCATCTCAAATATTACATGTATATGGTTATATTTGTTCTTATTTATATTTTAGTTACTATTAGCAATTCTTTAACTATTCTGGACATAAAAGTTGGATCCAGGAAATAAGACAAATACTTTTCAAAAGAAGTAAATTAGAAATTCTAGCCACCTCCTTGTTCTAAGGGGGAGACAACCATGAGACCCTTAGTGTAGCGAAAGAATGGGTATATTCCAACTAATTGTAATTGCTGACTATTAAATATAAACCTGAGGTTCCATGTCAATCTCCCCCCCCCCCCACAATCAAGCGGTGTGGAGCAGGGCATACAGAATCTAATACCTATGAACCAACATGTTTATGTGGAATTGCAAAGAAATTTCTAGTTGAATGAACTATAGAAACTGTATTAAAAATGAAAAAATTATATTGCGACTAACTATAACTATAGATAGGCTGTGAAGAAGGGGGGAGGAGGAAACTGCTTTTAATAATAAGTGAATAATAATGAGATTAAGACAAAAATGAACACTTAAAGAAAAAACTGATGATTAAATGAACCCTAGGTCCAAACATTGATAATATCAGAATCAATGTTGAAACCTAGTTGTGCTCTCGTTCTCAACATAAATATCCAAAAAGCTTCCCTTTTAAAAAATATGGTATCCAAATTGCCTCCTCTTGAAGGTATAAACCTTACAATCATGTTTATCTATAAAATGTTCTGCTAAAGCTGAGCAGGGAGTTATAGAGGAGATATCATTAAGATGGTTCCCTAATCCTAACTCGAACTTCCCTGGTGGTCATTCCTACATATTGAAGGTTACAAGACTGGCAAGTGACCATATAAACCACATATTTGTTTCTACAGTTTGAGCAATGTTCTACATTGTAAATTCTTTGTGAAACACAACATTGAAAATGCTTAATTACCAAAGCATGTCAACAAGCTTTACAGTTGGATTTTCCACATCTAAAATGACCCTTAGACGTGAGCCAACTACTTTGTGAGTGTAAGTTGGAGACCATGCTGGGGAAAAGCGGTTTCCCAAAGTTTGATTGCATAGGGAAACAAAACGCAAACCCTATTTTACTATAGGATTTAAAACTTCATCTCCCAAAAGTATGGGAAGATTATGTTCAACAATTTTAACAATTTCATCACATTGTCTACTAAACTTGGTCCTAAAAATGATTTTATCCTCATTAGTAACACTTTTTCTGATTTCTGGTTTATCTTTCAGGAGAATAGATCTGTCTAAGCTCTGTACTTGTAGTTTAGCTTTTTCAATCATAGATATATCATACCCTCTTTCAATTAATTTTTGTTGGAGCACGGCACCCTCTGAGAAGAAGGTGTCCACTTGAACAATTTCGTTTTAACCTGATGAACTCACCTTTTATCATACCAAAACCTGTACATTTAGGATGCAGGCTCTTTGCGTGCAAAAGAGTATTTGATTTAATTGGCTTACAATATAACTCAGTATTGATGATGTTGTTGCATAAATCACCTTTCAATGTAAGGTCAAGATATGGTACTTTAAGGGGATCACAAGAATACGTGAATTCCAGACTACAATCATTAACATTGAGTGATGCAACAAAATCATCAGCCTCTTTAGCTGTGACTGGCCAAATAAAAATTAAGTCATCGATATATTGTCTATAAAATTTAATATGTTGTTTTAGATCATTGTCCTGTTGGAAGGTCCAATGACGCCCAAGCTTCAGCTTCCTCACAGATGCATTAAGTTTTTTCCTAGGATTTCCTAATACTTAAATTAATCAATTTTTCCTTCCACACGCTGCAGGTTTCCAGTGCCAGAGGATGCAAAGTAGCCCCAGATTATCACCAAGCCACCACCATGCTTAACGGTAGGCAAAGTTTTATTTTTAGCATATGCTTCATTCTTCTTCCTCCAGACATACCGCTGATCCATCGGGCCAAAATGTTCCAGTTTTGTTTCATTGCTACACAGAACAGAATCACAAAACTATTTATATTATTTTGAGCATATTGGAACTGACTTTTGTGCTTTTGGGTCAGTAGTGGTGTACGTCTTGGCGTTCTGGCATGAAAACCTTCTGCGCTTAGTACGCTCATTAACGTGCAAACTGAAACATCAGTGCCTGTTGCCACAAAGTCTTGGTGCAGGTCTTTTGCAGTCACTCGAGGGTTTTTCTCAATCACTGTTCCTTTAACTTTGAACTTGCAAACTATGCTTCCAACTGTGTCTCTAGGAACATTCAGTTCCTTCGATATCTTTTTGTATCCTGTTCCTTGTTTGTGAAGGGTGATGATCTCTTCTCAACTTTTTGGACCATTCTTTTATCTTAGCCATATTTCTAACTTTCAGTCAAACATGACACTCAAGAAACCCCTAGCCAGTTCAGGTATTTCATGTGTTCTAGCTCAAGCTCAACTGGTGCAAATAAAGAAGCCCTTGATTAGTTGCATCGGGTGTGCTTGAGGCAACACCTGTTTTACATATTTGTGCTGTTGTGAGGGATTCTATTCAGGGGGTTGAATATTTCTGAGACTGCAGAATTCTTTAAAAGTTGCATTTTCTATTGAATTTGGGGAAACCGCTTGAAGCATTTGTTGTGTTGAGTGATTTCAATTGCTTTTGCAAACAGCTTAAAGTCTGTACATTTTTACAATAAACCTGCTTTGCAATGGGTGTTGGATAATTTTGATTACAACTGTATATATACACACACATATATATACATATTTAGACTTGTATTTCTATTCTAAAGTCCTTTGCATGCCTTTTTTTCTAACACCTGAGACCTCATATCTTTGAGCCCTTGCTCTGTGAGGCTTGCTGCATTCAGTTTCTCTGTTTTTAGTAAGTTTTTCTGTTTAAGAATAGAGTTTGAGAACCAAGGGAATTAAATCAAATAAGGGGTTGGAGTATCCAATGGTGAATATAAATCTTTAATATTTTTAAGCTAAATCTCTTAAGAAAAAATGTATGAGAATCTCACTCAGTGTATGGCTTGCCATATGTTTACTGTTATCACTGTAGCAGCCACTTCAGTGGCAAGTGTGAGCATATTATCTCTTTAGAAGCTTTTATTAGAATTCAGGAGGAACAAATTGCAACACTGCATAATATTCAGACTCTTGGAAGGGAAATGGATATGACTGAGCAGGTTGTTCATGGTTCTAGCTGTGGGAATTGTAAGGATTCAGATGGGGAGACTCTGGGAAGTAGCTGGGTCTAAGTTAGAAGTTGAGGTTAAAGTAAGCGGAAGAGGCCGGCCAGTTCTGAACTGGTACACCCCAACAGATTTGCCAGATTGAGTGAAGATGTTGGGGAAAACAGTTCAGGGGTGGCAATGTCAAAGAGGGCTTTTCTGCCTATTATAGTGAACAGTCCTTCAGTCATGGCAGAGGAGCATACTATAGTGAACATTCCTTCAGTCAACAGCTTTCGCAAAGGCGAACCTGAGCAATACTCAGTTTAAATATCCTATCTTCAACAATCAGAGGGTAGTAATCTTTCACACCCTCTCTTTAGCCTATCTGTGATTTTATTCTCCTTGATAGGATATTCCATATCACGTGACTCAAAAAAAACATCCGTCTCTTTCATATAACTCTACACAACCCTCATCCTAAAGGTCATTCTGCAGGTTCTTAATTATATATATATATATATATATATATATATATATATATATATACACAAAACACGGAAGGAAACTGCACTCTCATACCGGACCGGGTACACATCCCATGACCCTGCAACATGCTCAGCCCTGGGTGCCACTGGCACTCACAGGAAGCTGTGCTGTCCCTAGAGCCACAAGCAGTTAACCCCAGACAGGTCTGGGTGCAAGAACCATAGGGAAAATTATAAAACAAATTAATACAACACACAGAGAAAACCCAGCACTCACTTACAAGCTCTCAGCTAAGATTTAAAAGCAAAAATGGAAAGGTTAGTCACCGCATCTGGCCAAATGGGACAAGCTCAGGTACCACGTCAAGGTCCTTTCCAATACCTGAGACCCTAAAACAGCCACACAATGCAAGCTTTCAAATCCAAACAAACTGAAAACAAGGGAAGGGTGCACAGGAATATGTAACCACCCTAGACATATACAAAACACGGAAGGGAACTGCACTCTCATACCAGACCGGGTACACATCCCATGACCCTGCAACATGCTCAGCCCTGGGTGCCACTGGCACTCACAGGAAGCTGTGCTGTCCCCAGAGCCACAAGCAGTTAACCCCAGACAGGTCTGGGTGCAAGAACCATAGGGAAAATTACAAAACAAATTAATACAACACACAGAGAAAACCCAACACTCACTTACAAGCTCTCAGCTAAGATTTAAAAGCAAAAATGGAAAGGTTAGTCACCGCATCTGGCCAAATGGGACAAGCTCAGGTACCACGTCAAGGTGCTTTCCAATACCTGAGACCCTAAAACAGCCACACAATGCAAGCTTTCAAATCCAAACAAACTGAAAACAAGGGAAGGGTGCACAGGAATATGTAACCACCCTAGACATATACAAAACACGGAAGGGAACTGCACTCTCATACCAGACCGGGTACACATCCCATGACCCTGCAACATGCTCAGCCCTGGGTGCCACTGGCACTCACATGAAGCTGTGCTGTCCCCAGAGCCACAAGAAGTTAACCCCAGACAGGTCTGGGTGCAAGAACCATAGGGAAAATTACAAAACAAATTAATACAACACACAGAGAAAACCCAGCACTCACTTACAAGCTCTCAGCTAAGATTTAAAAGCAAAAATGGAAAGGTTAGTCACCGCATCTGGCCAAATGGGACAAGCTCAGGTACCACATCAAGGTGCTTTCCAATACCTGAGACCCTAAAACAGCCACACAATGCAAGCTTTCAAATCCAAACAAACTGAAAACAAGGGAAGGGTGCACAGGAATATGTAACCACCCTAGACATATACAAAACACAGAAGGGAACTGCACTCTCATACCAGACCGGGTACACATCCCATGACCCTGCAACATGCTCAGCCCTGGGTGCCACTGGCACTCACAGGAAGCTGTGCTGTCCCCAGAGCCACAAGCAGTTAACCCCAGACAGGTCTGGGTGCAAGAACCATAGGGAAAATTACAAAACAAATTAATACAACACACAGAGAAAACCCAGCACTCACTTACAAGCTCTCAGCTAAGATTTAAAAGCAAAAATGGAAAGGTTAGTCACCGCATCTGGCCAAATGGGACAAGCTCAGGTACCACGTCAAGGTCCTTTCCAATACCTGAGACCCTAAAACAGCCACACAATGCAAGCTTTCAAATCCAAACAAACTGAAAACAAGGGAAGGGTGCACAGGAATATGTAACCACCCTAGACATATACAAAACACGGAAGGGAACTGCACTCTCATACCGGACCGGGTACACATCCCATGACCCTGCAACATGCTCAGCCCTGGGTGCCACTGGCACTCACAGGAAGCTGTGCTGTCCCCAGAGCCACAACCAGTTAACCCCAGACAGGTCTGGGTGCAAAAACCATAGGGAAAATTATAAAACAAATTAATACAACACACAGAGAAAACCCAGCACTCACTTACAAGCTCTCAGCTAAGATTTAAAAGCTAAAATGTAAGTGAGTGCTGGGTTTTCTCTGTGTGTTGTATTAATTTGTTTTGTAATTTTCCCTATGGTTCTTGCACCCAGACCTGTCTGGGGTTAACTGCTTGTGGCTCTGGGGACAGCACAGCTTCCTGTGAGTGCCAGTGGCACCCAGGGCTGAGCATGTTGCAGGGTCATGGGATGTGTACCCGGTCCGGTATGAGAGTGCAGTTCCCTTCCGTGTTTTGTATATGTCTAGGGTGGTTACATATTCCTTTGCACCCTTCCCTTGTTTTCAGTTTGTTTGGATTTGAAAGCTTGCATTGTGTGGCTGTTTTAGGGTCTCAGGTATTGGAAAGGACCTTGACGTGGTACCTGAGCTTGTCCCATTTGGCCAGATGCGGTGACTAACCTTTCCATTTTTGCTTTTAAATCTTAGCTGAGAGCTTGTAAGTGAGTGCTGGGTTTTCTATGTGTGTTGTATTAATTTGTTTTGTAATTTTCCCTATGGTTCTTGCACCCAGACCTGTCTGGGGTTAACTGCTTGTGGCTCTGGGGACAGCACAGCTTCCTGTGAGTGCCAGTGGCACCCAGGACTGAGCATGTTGCAGGGTCATGGGATGTGTACCCGGTCCGGTATCAGAGTGCAGTTCCCTTCCGTGTTTTGTATATGTCTAGGGTGGTTACATATTCCTGTGCACCCTTCCCTTGTTTTCAGTTTGTTTGGATTTGAAAGCTTGCATTGTGTGGCTGTTTTAGGGTCTCAGGTATTGGAAAGGACCTTGACGTGGTACCTGAGCTTGTCCCATTTGGCCAGATGCGGTGACTAACCTTTCCATTTTTGCTTTTAAATCTTAGCTGAGAGCTTGTAAGTGAGTGTTGGGTTTTCTCTGTGTGTTGTATTAATTTGTTTTGTAATTTTCCCTATTGTTCTTGCACCCAGACCTGTCTGGGGTTAACTGCTTGTGGCTCTGGGGACAGCACAGCTTCCTGTGAGTGCCAGTGGCACCCAGGGCTGAACATGTTGCAGGGTCATGGGATGTGTACCCGGTCCGGTATGAGAGTGCAGTTCCCTTCCGTGTTTTGAATATGTCTAGGGTGGTTACATATTCCTGTGCACCCTTCCCTTGTTTTCAGTTTGTTTGGATTTGAAAGCTTGCATTGTGTGGCTGTTTTAGGGTCTCGGGTATTGGAAAGGACCTTGACGTGGTACCTGAGCTTGTCCCATTTGGCCAGATGCGGTGACTAACCTTTCCATTTTTGCTTTTAAATCTTAGCTGAGAGCTTGTAAGTGAGTGCTGGGTTTTCTCTGTGTGTTGTATTAATTTGTTTTGTAATTGTCCCTATGGTTCTTGCACCCAGACCTGTCTGGGGTTAACTGCTTGTGGCTCTGGGGACAGCACAGCTTCCTGTGAGTGCCAGTGGCACCCAGGGCTGAGCATGTTGCAGGGTCATGGGATGTGTACCCGGTCCGGTATGAGAGTGCAGTTCCCTTCCGTGTTTTGTATATGTCTAGGGTGGTTACATATTCCTGTGCACCCTTCCCTTGTTTTCAGTTTGTTTGGATTTGAAAGCTTGCATTGTGTGGCTGTTTTAGGGTCTCAGGTATTGGAAAGGACCTTGACGTGGTACCTGAGCTTGTCCCATTTGGCCAGATGCGGTGACTAACCTTTCCATTTTTGCTTTTATATCTTAGCTGAGAGCTTGTAAGTGAGTGCTGGGTTTTCTCTGTGTGTTGTATTAATTTGTTTTGTAATTTTCCCTATAGTTCTTGCACCCAGACCTGTCTGGGGTTAACTGCTTGTGGCTCTGGGGACAGCACAGCTTCCTGTGAGTGCCAGTGGCACCCAGGGCTGAACATGTTGCAGGGTCATGGGATGTGTACCCGGTCCGGTATGAGAGTGCAGTTCCCTTCCGTGTTTTGTATATGTCTAGGGTGGTTACATATTCCTGTGCACTCTTCCCTTGTTTTCAGTTTGTTTGGATTTGAAAGCTTGCATTGTGTTGCTGTTTTAGGGTCTCAGGTATTGGAAAGGACCTTGACGTGGTACCTGAGATGGTCCCATTTGGCCAGATGCGGTGACTAAACTTTCCATTTTTGCTTTTAAATCTTAGCTGAGAGCTTGTAAGTGAGTGCTGGGTTTTCTCTGTGTGTTGTATTAGTTTGTTTTGTAATTTTCCCTATGGTTCTTGCACCCAGACCTGTCTGGGGTTAACTGCTTGTGGCTCTGGGGACAGCACAGCTTCCTGTGAGTGCCAGTGGCACCCAGGGCTGAGCATGTTGCAGGGTCATGGGATGTGTACCCGGTCCGGTATGAGAGTGCAGTTCCCTTCTGTGTTTTGTATATGTCTAGGGTGGTTACATATTCCTGTGCACCCTTCCCTTGTTTTCAGTTTGTTTGGATTTGAAAGCTTGCATTGTGTGGCTGTTTTAGGGTCTCAGGTATTGGAAAGGACCTTGACGTGGTACCTGAGCTTGTCCCATTTGGCCAGATGCGGTGACTAACCTTTCCATTTTTGCTTTTAAATCTTAGCTGAGAGCTTGTAAGTGAGTGCTGGGTTTTCTCTGTGTGTTGTATTAATTTGTTTTGTAATTTTCCCTATGGTTCTTGCACCCAGACCTGTCTGGGGTTAACTGCTTGTGGCTCTGGGGACAGCACAGCTTCCTGTGAGTGCCAGTGGCACCCAGGGCTGAGCATGTTGCAGGGTCATGGGATGTGTACCCGGTCCGGTATGAGAGTGCAGTTCCCTTCCGTGTTTTGTATATGTCTAGGGTGGTTACATATTCCTGTGCACCCTTCCCTTGTTTTCAGTTTGTTTGGATTTGAAAGCTTGTATTGTGTGGCTGTTTTAGGGTCTCAGGTATTGGAAAGGACCTTGACGTGGTACCTGAGCTTGTCCCATTTGGCCAGATGCGGTGACTAACCTTTCCATTTTTGCTTTTAAATCTTAGCTGAGAGCTTGTAAGTGAGTGCTGGGTTTTCTCTGTGTGTTGTATTAATTTGTTTTGTAATTTTCCCTATTGTTCTTGCACCCAGACCTGTCTGGGTTTAACTGCTTGTGGCTCTGGGGACAGCACAGCTTCCTGTGAGTGCCAGTGGCACCCAGGGCTGAGCGTGTTGCAGGGTCATGGGATGTGTACCCGGTCCGGTATGAGAGTGCAGTTCCCTTCCGTGTTTTGTATATGTCTAGGGTGGTTACATATTCCTGTGCACCCTTCCCTTGTTTTTAGTTTGTTTGGATTTGAAAGCTAGCATTGTGTGGCTGTTTTAGGATCTCAGGTATTGGAAAGGACCTTGACGTGGTACCTGAGCTTGTTCCATTTGGCCAGATGCGGTGACTAACCTTTCCATTTTTGCTTTTAAATCTTAGCTGAGAGCTTGTAAGTGAGTGCTGGGTTTTCTCTGTGTGTTGTATATGTATATATATATATATATATATATATATATATATATATATACACACAGTATATATATATACATGCATATATATATATATATATATATATATATATACACACCAATCTATATATATATATATCCCAAGTAAGATGTAATTACTAATCAAAGTCCAAATCTGTCTCTCATACATTTTTACCACTTACCTCTGATGAAAAAGTATCCACACTCAAAACACGTAAGGACCCGAGTGGTGTTACCTGGTAAAACAGATATTACCTGGTATCGTGCGCCTGCTATACGGAGCAAGAATCCTGGATATGTTTTGATAGACACTAGCTCAGCAGTTGGAAATTTGTTACTGAGGCTTCAAACATACCTCATATAAGTTAAGGTTTTTTAAGGGAGTGTTTTATATTTTTGACACAGTGTTTTTATTAAAACCGTACACAGGTGTTTGCTTTTATCATAACTGTGAGCAACAGGTTACTAACTTTAATAGATACTTTGCGATATGGGGTTGGCGGATAAGGGGTTAATATATTTATTAGTTATTGCTGTGGGAGGATGGTGGTTGAGAGGTAGATATTGTGCATGCATTAGGTGTTTGCTTTTATTAACAGTGAGCGACAGGTAAAATATGTGCCGCACTAGTATGCAGTGCCATATATATGAGTCCGGTTGCCGAAATTGATGTATAGCGGGCCGTTGGAAGCAGTAATTTTTACAATATTGCTTCCGACAGCATGTTTATCGGGTTGCAAGTGCATGCAAACCTATTTACGGCTCATTGGAAACGAGCCCCAAGTTGGGCTCTTTTGTTTCTCTTTGAGCACATTTAGGAATCCACAGAGAAGATGTTCCAGATTCCACAAGGGAGTTCTACCTACTACATCAGACACTGAATGATTCAATATGTGGGATGGATAACCCTCTACAGGAGCCTACACTTACCTCATGAGATTAAGGGCATTTCCATGAGTATATTGTTTGCCTATCTATTTTTCTCTAAGTTGTTTGGAAACATCAGGATTGTACGCAGTTGTCCTAGCGCATCTTTGGGTTTGGGCTTCAGCGAAAGACAGAAAAGGCTTTTGTAGCATGGCTACATTATCTGACCACCAGATGTTAGCACACCTGAAGCTAACATTTTACTTTCAACTTGTTATAGCAGTGCAAACCTAGGAGCACTATTAGTTTAACATGAGCAGTGTTAACGCTCAACGGCACTAACATTTTTTGGCTCAATCTATTTAATTTCCTAAATAATTTGCTCAATAATTAACTGTTTCGGGATCAGATTTTTATAAATTTATTTAGTGATAGAAAAAATTTGGAGATTCAGTTTTTAAAAATGTATTTATTTGATAACTAAAGAATATTTGTGATATTTTCTAAATTTAGATGACCAAGACTGACAATCAAATAGTAGAACATTTCCTTTAGATAGGTTGATTTCATATTATATCACCTTCGCAGTAAAAGATGAGAATTTTCCCCAGAATTGTAAAATCTCGTGATTCATGAATTAATTTTGGGTTTATTGAAGAACATTTAGGGCACTGATCTATTATAAAAAAAAAATATCCCACCAGTAAATAATCTCTATTGATGATTCAAAATTCTGTCTCACTTAATGGATAGGGTGGAATCCTTAACCTTCTCTATAATTCTAATTAACTGCCGCTGTTTTTGTAGTATTTTAGACCAATAATGGTTTACCATTCCCTGCACTTTCTGTACCTTAGTTTGTATATTGTGGATTTAACAAATGTCAATTTAACTACATATTCTAATTATTGTTTTATATTTTAAAATTCTGTGTTCTTTTTAAAAAAAAAAAAAAACTTTTTAAAACAATTAGATCTGACTACGTGAATGTATTTTTATTTGGATGATTTAAAATAATATCTCAAAAAGTGTATTTATTTTTTAAAACTGTACATTTGCTTAACACACATATTACACCTGATTAAGTGGAGAAAACTGTTTATATTTTCCTGTATATAACTGAAAATAATGTTTTAAAATGTTCAATTAGGGTCTTAGGATTCCAATATAAGTAGCAGATTGCTGTTATTTTATAATTATAAGCAGAAGCATTAGCTTTCCCTAGAGAACTTATTATATTTGTGCATTTTCAGTTGACGTATAGAGTGTTTCATTAAAAGGTTTTTTAGACACAGTTAACATGTTTTGCTTTATTTTTTTTTTCAAACAATATTTTATAGCTGGATATGTTTCAATTTATTTCAATAATTAAAAAAATATATATTTTGAAATTAATTTCTGTTATGAAAATTGTATTTTTTTTACATGGAGATCAATATCCCTTAAAGGGACATAAACCCCCAAAAAATTGTTTGTGATTCAGATAGATCATATAATTAAAAGACATATTTAATTTACTTCTAATATCAAATGTACTTTGCTTTCATGGTATTCTTTGCTGAGGAGAATACATAGGTAGGTAACATGCACGTATATGGTGAACTATATGTTCCAAGAATGCTTTTGAATACTAAATTGCAGCCGTGTTTGCATAATGTATAGCATTGTTAAAAACATTCTTGCAAAACTGCTGCTATATAGTGTTCCATACATGTTCATATTCATGAGCCTGCCTACTTGAGTTTCAACAGAGGATACCAAAAGAACAAAGTCAATTTCATAACAAATGTATTTTTATAGTTGCACACTATGAGCCATGAAAGAAAGTTTTTGGGTTTCCTTTCAAACATCCTCAGGTTCTGATCTTACAGCATGTTTATCCCCTGATGGCTGCACATGCGTGTGTGCATAAATATGTTTAGCAAGCAATCAAGTTGATGATATGAATTTGAGTTTCAGGGACATTTCATTAAAAATGTTTAAAGTGATAGAAAAGTCAAAATGATATGTTCATAATTCAGATAGAGGGGCCGATTTACTAAAGTGCTCACTGACATGATATGATGTAGCATATCATGTCCGCCGTGCATCAATAAATGCCGACAGCATGCGCTGTTTGCATTTATCATTGCACAAGCAGTTCTGGTGAACTGCTTGTGCAATGCCGCCCCCCTGCAGATTCACGGCCAATCAGTCGTTAGCAGGGTTATCAATCAGCCTGATCGTATAGCACTGGGCAGATTGAAGACCGCAGCTTCAGAGGCAGCGGACAAATTATGAAACTGCTTCAGAACTACTGTTTCTGGCGTGCCTAAAGGCTCACACGGAAACAGGGGCATCAAGCTCCAGTCGGAGCTTGATAATTCAGCCCCAATTTGTGCAATTTTAAACAACTTTCCAATATACTTCTATTATGAATTTTACTTAGAACTCTATGTATCCTTTATTAAAGAGTAATCCTTGGTAATTTCAGGAGCATGCACATGTCCATAGCTATTTGGCAACATTGTTTGCAAGAATGTATAAAACAATGTTATACATAGTTGCAAACTTTGCTACTATAGAGTGTCTGTAAAATTTTATGGCAGCCGTGTTTGCAACTATGCATTAGATTGTTATGTACATTGTTGCAAACAGTGCTGTTGGATGGCAAAATGCATATACACCTAGGATTGCTCTTTAACAAAGTATTCCAAGAGAACTAAGCAAAACTGACAGCAGAAGTAAATTGGAAAGTTGTTTAAAATGTCATGCTCTAGCCAATCCTTTGTTTAAAGGGACAGTCAAGTCCAAAAAAAAACTGTCATGATTTAAATAGGGCATGCAATTTTAAACAACTTCCCAATTTACTTTTATCACCAATTTTGCTTTGTTTTCTTGGTATTCTTAGTTGAAAGTTAAACCTAGGAGGTTCATATGCTAATTTCTTAGACCTTGAAAACTGCCTGTAATCTGAATACATTTTGACCACTAGAGGGCATTAGTTCACATGTTTCATATAGATAACATTGAGCTCATGCACGTAAAGTGACCTAGGAGTGAGCACTGATTGGCTAAACTGCATGTCTGTCAAAAGAACTGAAATTAGGGGGCAGTCAGCAGAGGCTTAGATACAAGATAATTACAGAGGTAAAACGTGTATTAATATAACTGTGTTGGAATAAAGGGATTATCTTTCTTTTTAAACAACAAAAATTCTGGTGTTGACTGTCCCTTTAATTTTAACTTTACTGTCCCTTTAATTTTGTGTCAAGGAAAACTCTGCAATGCACATTTACTGTTTATTTTGCTTGTTATTTAAATCTGATAATTTTAGTTCTCCCACTTCCCCATTGAAGATTATATGGTATTCTGAACCGTCCTACATGCTGCACAGTGACTGTTTGATATATTCAGGAGTTCATTTATATCTGTTACTAACTGGCCTCAGCAAAGGAGATAAAGTGCATTCAACAGGTTTTTGAAAGGTTATGTCCCAAGACTAAAAAGCAGTGCAACAATAGCTTACAAAATAACAGTTGTATTGAAGCATGTGAATGCAGAAACCTATGCCCCATGTGTTATCATTAGATGTATTTGCCATGTTTTTATTGCTTTTTGATTTTACATTGCTGCCTGTACCCAGATTTTTTGCAATACTGGAGGGTGGGGGATACTTTGTTTTCTTGGTTATGCTCCATGCTGGTGTTTGTGGGTGGAGAAACCACCTTCTGCACCTGTTTGCATTTACAAGGGAATGGAGATGTTGTGCACATGCTGAAGAAATGCTGGTCACGGCTGGTAAACACACCTCATTTGTAATTGTTTGAATAGTTTAAATACTTAAGAAAACATTTATTTTGTATACAGATCTTTAATAATACATTAATTAATTGTTGATGCATCTATTAAATAAATGTAATGAACCTTAAAAAAAAGGGTTAACTGAGCCTTCTTTGATGCAATTTATGTAGCAATTCATGTTAAATGCTACCCTGAGCTTTACAGACTATTGCATTTTACCTGCATTTAAGCTTTGGAGAAACTAAACTGTAAATGAGAAGTATATCATATTCATAATACATTTTGTTGACTGAAAATATATGTAGACGTGTATGATTTTTACTATTGCAGAATTCCAGCCAGTTGATCTTGGTTTCTTTCCAGATGCTTTAGAAGCACAGTTGTCTCCGTTAGTTATGCCATCTGAATTACAAATGCATAATAAAAATACAATGTAATAACAATTATTTTGAATGAGCAGTAGATTTTTGTTCCCCAAAAAGTTTCTTTAATGTCCCTTTTCACGTGACAGCAATCTCCCAATCATAGACTCATGTATGTATATCCCCTTAAGGACCACAGCACCTTTCCATTTTCTGTTTGTGTTTAGCTGTAATTTTCCTCTTACTCATTTACTGTACCCACACATATTATTTACTATTTTCTCGCCATTAAATGGACTTTCTAAAGATACCATTATTGTCATCATATCTTATAATTCACTCTAAAAAAATTTTTTTATAAAATATGAAGAAAAGATGGAAAAAAAACATTTTATTTTATTTAGAAAAATTAGTATTCCTGCATGTGTTTTTATCCCTTTAGGTATAAGGGTTATTAGTCAATATATCTCTAATGGAAGGTGTTTTCACAAAAGGGCAGATACGATAATGGGATTTTACCTCTACTTAATGGAGAGGGGTGATAGTTCTGAAATTTCCACAATTAATTGTATCCATGTGTTTAAACAAGAGTAGTACCCAAACTCACTTTCATATTACATTT
Organism: Bombina bombina; assembly: GCF_027579735.1. Lineage (NCBI taxonomy): Eukaryota > Metazoa > Chordata > Amphibia > Anura > Bombinatoridae > Bombina > Bombina bombina. The sequence continues at coordinate 121,534,957 of NC_069505.1, forward strand.
GTACAAAAAGCAAACATATGATAGTGATATGCAAAACATATTCCAATGAGAATTTAACATATGGTAAACATGTTTCCAATTGGTTAGGTACTAATCTCTATTTACAAAAGAGTCATCACAAATGTGTTCTAAATGTTATGCATTTAGTTGTTTTATGCAGATAAAAGAGTGGAACATTCATGTATATTGTTTCAGTCCCAGATCAGAAATCAAAGGAAATTATCTCACACCCGTTACCCACAATTAACTGGTTCCTCATAGGATGAAGGCAATACATTCCTGATGAGCCCTATTCCAATGCCTGTACTATACATATAAAGACCAATTACTCATAAAACTCTAGTGTACATAATACTGCATCCTACCTGAAAATTTAGGAGTGATTTTGTGTTTCTTATTATTGTTTTTTACATTATCTTCAAAACAATTTAATCTCTGATATATTCAGATCGCAAACAGAGTTCAAAATTTGTTTTATCTCTGTAATAACAGGAAAGTACATTATATTGATAATTTAAATTTTGCTTTCATGTTTTTTTGTGCCAAACCATTGATTTATACAATGATTGCCTAAATGAAGAGTTTGGGAACGATTAAGGAAACTGACACAGTGTAATGTCTATTAAAACAGAATAACAGTAAAATTACTTTATTGCTCTTGTCATAAACTATAGGAATATGTTTTATACCTTGATACTTTTACAATGAATTCCACTGGCAGTAATATTCTCAGTTCTACAATAAAAATACAGCTGTCTAAGGACTAAAAATAAATACCCTCCATATTACTTTATAGTTTATTGTAATACACATATAACTATTTGGATTATGATATTAAATACAAGTCTTTAGATTTCCTGAATATTTTCAAAAGATTCTTATGACCTGGAGTGGCATAGATGAAAAGCAGTTGATAACATTTAAAATATTTATATATTGCTTCTCTAGTAAGGGAGATCAAATCTCTTTGTCTACAGGCATCAGGTTTTAAATAACAAATAATTGATAATTAATATTTAGCTACTATTACCCAACTTATACTCACTTTATTGAACTCCAGAAGAATAAAAGGCTGAGCTGACCCTGCTGGGGTCTGAACCTATGAGCAACGGTTTCAACAGGTACTGACGTTTTAAATAAAGTAAATGAGACAACATGGTCTTTCCATTTTAAAAGGCCATGAACCCCAACATTTTTCTTTCATTATTCAGATAGATACCATTTTTAACAACTTTCTAATTTACTTCTTTTATCTACTTTACTTCTCTTGATATCCTCTGTTGAAAACCATACCAAGGTAGGCTCAGGAGCAGGGAGCTAGCTTCTGATTATGTTTCTTATCATTCTCCTACCATTGAGTTCAGCTAGCTCCCAGTAGTGCATTGCTGCTCCTTTAACAAAGGATACAAAGAGAATGAAGCAAAATGTTATTTTAAATTGAAATAAATAGGAACGTTGTTTCAAAATGTATGCTCTCATTGGTTTGCAAACCTGTCCTAAGGTGTCCCTAACAGGCCAGATTTTAATGATATCTGAACTAGAGCACAGGTGATTAGTAAACATTGTTATTTTACCTGCCCTCACACAAGGTAATCCTGAATATCTGGCCTGGTAGGGAGGTGTGAGGACAAGTTTGAAAACAAGTGTTCTATCTAAATAATGAATAAAAAATAGTTTTATGTTCCTTTAAGAATCTGAAACAGTTGTCATATCAAATTTCCACTTATCTTTAGAATATAGCTGACTACCCATTACATATATATGTTTCCAGCCACTGACAGTGGTCATTTTCTTTTCAAATACATTATTTTCTGGACTCTTGAACTCAGTGGAATTGAATGCTGGTTTCAGAACTTTGTGTTTGTAGTTTTCCTGCGCCAATCGCATTTCGGTCCTTGTATATTTGGTACTTACATAAACATTGAATTAAGCTGTAGATTGTCTGCCCATATTTCGGAATAGAATACAAGCTTAAAAGACCAGTAATCACAGTAGATTTGCATAATCAATAAATGCATGAGAAAAAGACAATGCAATAGCACTTAGGGGCTGATTTAACATGCTGTGGATGTAGCAGTTTCTGTGCAAGCCGCCATCTGAGGCAGCAAACAGCAAACATCCCGATCAGATACGTTCATGATGATTGGCTGCAAAGCTGCAGGGGGCAGCATTGCACAAGCATTTCACTAGAAATGCTTGTGCAATGTTAAATGCTGACCGCGTATGCTGTCGGCATTTAGTGATGTCGGGCGGACATGATTCACTGCAGCGTATTTTGTCCGCCCGCATCATAGTAAATCGGCCCTTATGTCGGAACTTCAAATGAGTAGTAAGTTTTTTTTTTCCGACAAACTTTAAAGTTATGTCTATTTCCTCTCCAGCCAATCACAAATGCATAAAGGTATATTCCGTGAATTCTTGCACATGCTTAAAGGGACATTATACACTCATTTTTTCTTTGCATAAATGTTTTGTAGATGATCTATTTATATAGCCCATAAAGTTTTTTTTGTTTTTTTTAAATGTACAGTTTTGCTTATTTTTAAATAACATTGCTCTGATTCTCAGACTCCTAACCAAGCCCCAAAGTTTTATGAGAATACCGTCAGCTACCTTCTCAAGCTTGCTCCTGTTTGTGTAAAGGATCTTTTCATATGCAAAAGAGGGGAGGGGGGGGGTGTCTTATTTCCCACTTGCAGTGGGCTTTCCAGCTACCTTTTCAACAGAGCTAAACGGAGAGCTTCTAAGTAAGTTTTTAAACAGTTTTATACTGGATTTTTATATTGGTATCTGTGCATCTTATTCTTTATAGTAGTGTCTATTACATGCAATTATATGAAAATGAGTGTATACTGTCCCTTTAATAGGAGCTGGTGACCCAAAAAGTGTAAATATAAGATTGTGCACATTTTGTTAATGGAAGTACATTTTAAAGTTGTTTAAAATTTCTGCTCTATCTGAATCATGAAATTTTAATTTTGACTTGTGTCCCTTTATTTAATTTAATAGAATGTTCTACTATTTGAAACCCCAGATAAGTCACAATTATAGTATATAGTTCAGTATAATTGACTATATACCTTATGGGTATTATAACCCTTCACATTAGAAAGTGGGGGTGCTCATTATCCGTATATATAAACTAGAAAAGGACAAGAGAAATGGATAAACCAGAGCACTCTTAATCAGATACCATGTAGATAATATAATCACAGTGAGGTTTATACACGCAGAAGGAAAATAAAACTTAACATTTAATAATAAAGATTAAAAAGTAGTGAACTACTACCAGTGTAGTGTATTAAAAACTGTAATAAAATACAGCAGAGCTAGCAAGCCCAGTAAAGTATCCTTGTTGATGTTAGTGCACAAAATAAACCACAGGTAGAACCAAATAACAAAAGAGATATCTGCTACATATACACCCAAAAATTCTCACTGATTGCACAAAAACTATCTGAATAAAGAGGACAAGCCTCACACAAATTAACTGAGCTGGTGTAATACTGGAGCAATGTATGATGTAGCAGAGTTTCTAGGCAATTTGTATTACAATGAACCAATCTGTAATTTTATTCTAAATCAGGCGCAAGAAACATCAAACTAGGCTGCAGAGCTCCTTGTACAAGCGCCTGATGCGCATTTCGCCATATACTGGATTTCTCAAATACTCTATGCCCTAGTAAAGTACATCATATCATGGTCATATCTTACTATTTTACAGCTGAAATTTGTGTTAATATAACATTTATATGTTACGACCTACTTACAGCTAAATCAAAAGGCCACTTTTCTCTGCTTATCCTCCTTGATCTGTCCGCAGCCTTTGACACTGTTGACCACCCTCTTTTGCTCCAAACCCTCCAATCCTTCGGCATCTGTGACACAGCCCTTTTGTGGCTCACTTCCTACCTGTCAAACCGTACCTTCAGTGTAGCCTTCTCTGGGGCCTCCTCTGCCCGTCACCACTTTCTGTCAGAGTACCGCAAGGCTCTGTCCTCGGTCCCCTTCTCTTCTCAATCTATACGTCATCACTAGGTTCCCTAATTAAGTCCCACGGTTTCCAATATCATTTGTATGCCGATGACACCCAAATCTACTTCTCTGCACCAGAACTATCTCCTTCCTTGCTTACCCGTGTCACTAACTGTCTTTCTCACATCTCTTCCTGGATGTCCTCTCACTACCTCAAGCTAAATCTCTCCAAAACTGAGCTCCTCATTTTCTCTCCTTCTTCCAAAATCTCCACCCCCAATATCTCTATAACTGTCGACAACTCCATCATTACCCCTACCCTGCATGCCCGATGTCTCGGGGTCACATTTGACTCAGATCTTTCCTTCACTCCTCACATTCAGTCCTTGGCTACAGCCTGCCGCTTCCACCTTAAAAACATCTCTAAAATTAGACACTTCCTTACACAAGACACAACTAAGATTTTAATCCACTCTCTCATTCTTTCCCGCCTTGATTACTGCAACTCTGTCCTCTCTGGTCTCCCCACCTCCCGCCTAGCTCCTTTACAATCCATAATGAATGCCTGTGCCAGACTCGTCTTCCTTACACGTCGCTCTACATCTGCTGCGCCTCTCTGCCAATCCCTTCACTGGCTTCCTAATGCCTCTAGGATCAAACACAAAACTCTCACTCTGACATACAAAGCCCTCAACTGCACTGCTCCCCCCTACATCTCAGACCTTGTCTCCAGATACTCTCCCTCACGTCCCCTTCGCTCTACTCATGACCTCCTACTCTCCACCTCTCTTGTCACCTCATCACACTCCCGTTTACAGGACTTCTCCAGACTGGCTCCCATCTTGTGGAACTCTCTGCCTCGCTCCACAAGACTCTCTTCTAGTTTTAAAAGCTTCAAGTGCTCCCTAAAGACTCTACTGTTCAGGGACGCATACAACCTACGCTAACCTTTCCTAATACCAGTTCCTCTCCTCCACTGCAATCCCCTGAACCCTCTTAGCATGTAAGCCTAAGAGTCCAGCTGTTTGTAGATCACCTTCTTAAGAGCTGACTACAACAGTGCAACTCTTGGCAGGGCCCTCTACTCTATAATTGTTTTGTTGTACTCCCCCTTTGTTTATAGCCCTGCGGAATCTGTTGGCGCTCTACAAATAACCGATGATGATGATGATGTTGATTTGTGTGTGTTAGAATGGGCTTTTTTTTAGGGAGATTTTTTTTCTGTGAAGTTTTGTATGTGTTTTTGTGATGACAGTGGAACGCATTCTATGGGTCATATTCTCAAAAACTCATAGAAAGAAATCAACATCTTCTTTTACTATGCACCATATTGTAATGTAAGCGCCTTTTCTTCATGTAAAGCATTTTAGTGAACTCCCCTTAATGAGATACAGATTCCAAGGTAAAAATGACCTTTAAATCCTCCCCTGAGGAGCCTCGTAATACAGGCATCTTGTAAAATTGGTACATTTTATCACTGTATTCCAAGACAAATAGTGCTACAAATACAGGTCCAATAATGTATTTATGTTTAGAAATAGAGTAAAAGCATTTAAAAAGAGATATAATTACTATTATCCATAGGCTACCATACCATACCATAAAGCAAAAATTAGTTTCCCAGCACAAACTAAAAGCAAAAAATAATTGCTCAGTGAAGAGGCTTGGAATCTCTCCAAACTCCTGATTAATGTCTGGCCATACTAAACAGAAACACAATGCATTTCAAGGACACACCTCTTCATCAGGTATAGTAAAACTTTTTGCATGATTACACAATCTTTTTTTCGGCAAGATATTTTTATTAATATTAATAATATAAATATATATATATATATATATATATATATATATATATATATATATATATATATATATATATATATATATATATATATATACACACTTTTTTTTTACCTAGGCCATTGTTGTCCATTGAAAAGCCTTGTTTGGGACATAAATTAACTATTCATTTTTTTATCTATTAAGAAAACTGATCCAGTTTTTACAACTTTTCCACTTTTTTTCAAACTTTGCAACTTATTCCTTTATATTTATAACATCAAGTATTCTTAAATATATCTTAAATGTCTTTTTCATTGTTGAAAAAAAAAAAATGGAAAGTGATAATTCATTAGAGCATGTAATTTTATCACTATAATGGCCTGTTAACCCCTAGATGCCATTAGAATGTTCCATGCCATCCTAACAGCACTGAGCTTTAACCCCTTAACGACCGACGACATGCAGGGTACGTCCTCCAAAAAAATACCCTTAATGACCGAGGATGTACCCTGCACGTTGTCAATCTGGGAAAGTGGTGGAAGCGATCCTGATCACTTCCAGCCGCTTTCCGGTTATTGCAGTGATGCCTCGCTATTGAACCTCATCGATGGCCGCAATCGTTGGTGGGTGGGAGCAGAAGTGGGAGGCGGGTGGGCGGCCATCGATGGGTTCCTGCTGCAAGAGGGGGCGGGGATTGGGGCCGGGGGCGCGTGCATGCATGGGGGGCGGCGGGCAGGCACGTGCATGGGGAGGGAGCGGGTGGGAACTGCTATACTACAGAAAATTATTGGAATAAAAGTGGGAGAGAGGGGGGAAATAATGAAAATAAAATGGTTCTAAGGGATCTGGGAGGGGGTGGGGGGTTGATCTTTGGTAGGGGGAACCTACACTAGAGAAAAAAAAAATCTTTTTTGTTAACTGGGTACTGACAGACAGCTGCCAGTACTTAAGATGGCTCCACATAAGTTAGAGGGGGAGGGTTAGAGAGCTGGTTGGGGGCTAAGGGGGGATCCTACACAGTAGCATATGCAAATTTGCTAAACAAAATAAAATATAGCTTTTATTTTAGTACTGGCAGACTTTCTGCCAGTACTTAAGATGGCGGGACAATTGTGGGGAGGGGGAGGGATGAGAGCTGTTTGGGAGGGATCAGGTGTGATGTGTCAGGTGGGAGGCTGGTCTCTACACTAAAGCTAAAATTATTCCTGCAAGCTCCCTACATGATACCTAATAAACCCCTTTACTGCAAGCCATAATACACGTGTGATGCGCAGCAGCATTTAACGGCCTTCTAATTACCAAAAAGCTATGCCAAAGCCATATATGTCTGCTATTTCTGAACAAAGGGGATCCCAGAGAAGCATTTACAACCATTTGTGTCATAATTGCACAAGCTGTTTGTAAATAATTTCAGTGAGAAACCTAAAATTGTAAAAAATATAACTTTTTTTTTAATTTGATCGCATTTGGTGGTGAAATGGTGACATGAAATATACCAAAATGGGCCTAGATCAATACTTGGGGTTGTCTACTACACTACACTAAAGCGAAAATTAACCCTACAAGCTCCCTAATTAACCCCTTCACTGCTGGGCATAATACACATGTGGTGCACAGTTGCATTTAGCGGCCTTCTAATTACCAAAAAGCAACGCCAAAGCCATATATGTCTGCTATTTCTGAACAAAGGGGATCCCAGAGAAGCATTTGCAACCATATGTGCCATAATTACACAAGTTGTTTGTAAATAATTTCAGTGAGAAACCTAAAGTTTGTGAAAAAATGTGTGAAAAAGTGAACTTTTTTTTTTATTTGATCGCATTTTGCGGTGAAATGGTGGTATGAAATATACCAAAATGGGCCTAGATCAATACTTTGGGATTCCTTCTAAAAAAAAATATATACATATCAAGAGGTATTCAGGGATTCCTGAAAGATATCATTGTCCCAATGTAACTAGCGCTAATTTTGAAAAAAGTGGTTTGGAAATAGCAAAGTGCTACTTGTACTTATTGCCCTATAACATGCATATATGTCTGCTATTTCTGAACAAAGGGGATCCCAGAGAAGCATTTACAACCATTTGTGTCATAATTGCACAAGCTGTTTGTAAATAATTTCAGTGAGAAACCTAAAATTGTAAAAAATATAACTTTTTTTTTAATTTGATCGCATTTGGTGGTGAAATGGTGACATGAAATATACCAAAATGGGCCTAGATCAATACTTGGGGTTGTCTACTACACTACACTAAAGCGAAAATTAACCCTACAAGCTCCCTAATTAACCCCTTCACTGCTGGGCATAATACACATGTGGTGCACAGTCGCATTTAGCGGCCTTCTAATTACCAAAAAGCAACGCCAAAGCCATATATGTCTGCTATTTCTGAACAAAGGGGATCCCAGAGAAGCATTTGCAACCATATGTGCCATAATTACACAAGTTGTTTGTAAATAATTTCAGTGAGAAACCTAAAGTTTGTGAAAAAATGTGTGAAAAAGTGAACTTTTTTTTTTATTTGATCGCATTTTGCGGTGAAATGGTGGTATGAAATATACCAAAATGGGCCTAGATCAATACTTTGGGATTCCTTCTAAAAAAAAATATATACATATCAAGAGGTATTCAGGGATTCCTGAAAGATATCATTGTCCCAATGTAACTAGCGCTAATTTTGAAAAAAGTGGTTTGGAAATAGCGAAGTGCTACTTGTACTTATTGCCCTATAACATGCAAAAAAAGCAAAGAACATGTAAACATTGGGTATTTCTAAACTCAGGACAAAATTTAGAAATGATTTAGCATGGGTGTTTTTTGGTGGTTGTAGATGTGTAAGAGATTTTGGGAGTCAAAGTTAGAAAAAGTGTGTTTTTTTCCATACTTTCCTCATATTTTATATTTCTTTTTATAGTAAATTATAAGATGTGATGAAAATAATGGTATCTTTAGAAATTCTATTTAATGGCGAGACAAACGGTATATAATATGTGTGGGTACAGTAAATGAGTAAGAGGAAAATTACAGCTAAACACAAACACCGCAAAAATGTAAAAATAGCCTTGGTCCCAAATGGACAGAAAATGGAAAAGTCATTAAGGGGTTAATGTCGTTAGGACGGCATGGGACATCCTACCTTACATGGTGTGCTGCAGCCTCCCCCTTTGACCCAATCAAGAGTTGGACTGGAGGGGGGGCGTGCCTAGCAGCATAGGCAATCCACCATGATCTGATACCGACATTGATAATCACGTGATTTCATTTTTACAGTAAGTGTTCATATCAGAACTTAGTTCTGATATTAAACACTTTGATGCTGGCAGAAAGGGGTTAAGTAAATGCAACAAGGTTTAAAATAAACAAAGCATAAAAAAAACACTTGTTTTATAAGAAATCTTTTTTTCTTTTTTTATAGATAAATATGTAGCTAAAAGATATTGTTGGTTTATAATAAAATGTTATTATACTTTAGATATTCTGTAGTCCCTGTGGAAATATTACACACATTTTAAAAACATTTCTGCTTTAAGTGATTAAAGGGATTTTTGTATCTCCTTAAAAGGGACAAAAATAGATTTTTCTTTGCATAAATGTTTTGTAGATGATCCATTTATAAAATGTATAGTTTTGCTAATTTTTAAATAACATTGCTCTGATTTTCAGACTGCTAAACAAGCCCCAAAGTTTTAAAAGAATACTGACGTATACCTGCTCCTGTTTGTGTAAAGGGTCTTTTCATAAGCAAAGGAAGGGGGAGGGGGGAGTGTCTGATATTTCCCACTTGCAGTGAGTGTTCCAGTCAACCTATAAACAGAGCTAAACTAGATGCTTCTAAGTGAGTTTTTGAACAGTTTTATACTGGATTTATGCATATTATTCTTTATAATAGTGTCTATTGCATGCAGTTATATGAAAATGTGTGTATACTGTACCTTTAAAGTCATAAACAGGTGTCTAACATCTTGCTCATCAATTACCTTCCTACAGGAACCCCCCCCAATTCCTTCTGATTTAAGTGTCAGGGCCACCTGTCATTGCACTGATTAAATTAAGCACATCTCTGTTTCATTTCACTGATATCAACACTAAATATAATCAACCACAGTAATTTAAAATGTTGTAAATAAGTAAATACATTTACAGGTTGTTTTTCAATTTACATACATAAAATATACTGATGATCTCGCCAGTTACAGATACATCTCTGACCTGGATGCACTATTTAACTATTTCAGGGGGAAATAAAACAGGATTAAAGAAACATTAAAGCCTAAATTTAAATTTCCCCTAAATTAATTATGATTCAGAAAAAATATACTAAGCTTTGTTTTTCTGCAATTTCTATTTTTTTTCTTCTTCCAGACTGCCTCCAAACCAGTACAATCAATACTGGCTGGGTGGCATTATATATATATGTTTAAAAAAGATTTTGGGAAAGTGGTATCTGTGAGGAACAAAGACACCACTGGAAGGCACTATCAATCACAAAACAAAAATAAAGCTGCTGTAAATATGCAGGCAATGAGTGGCTAGGTAAACCCTCACCCCCTGCCCCACTAGAGTATATTAAGAGAAGAGTAATGCAAACTTTACAGTGCTAAACCTAATGAAAAAAATGATGATTATAATTTTTATTCTGATGTAAGTGTAAAGAATTCTCAAGAAAATATCTTGCTTCGCAAAAGGTACATGGCTCTATTTTTCACTCAAATTCTGTCTTAAATAAATCTATACAAAAATAATAAATTAATCTAAAATACAAAATAATAAATTATTATAATGATAATAATAATAATATGCAAAGGCTAATATCAATAAAAACATCTATAGTTAATGCACAATATTTCAAGTCCAATGTGGATGTGATAAGCACAGATTGTGTTTATTAATCCAACATCAGGAGCAGTTCAAAGTTGTTTATAACTTTAAATATCCCAAACAGGCTTTAGCGTTGTAAAGTTTGCATTACTCTTCTTTTAATAAATATATATGTATATATATTTTGTGAAATATATATCTACCACTGAAAGGGAGGGTAGAGCGACACCATTGGAAACTGGAGTATAGAATATTGGATATATATATATATATATTAGTCATTGGCTGTGGAAAATACTTTGAACCTGTTCTCTTAAACACTTTGATTGTAAGCTTCTGAGTTCTGCTACTCTCTGGGCTCAGTTCCAAGTCCATCACATTCTAAATTCCAGGTGTACGTAGGGTAGGCGAGTACTCCCGGGACACCCTCACCCCAGCACTAACTTACTTTACCTCCTGTCAGTGGGATGCTGCACATCCCAAAGGTCTCCTGTCTGTTTTGCTCCTGTCAGTCATTATGCAGAGGATAAACCTTGGTACAAGTCAACACCTGCCCCCAGGATTGTTCCACACACACGAGTTCCCTGCTAGGCTGCTGATGCTTTATCTGGCAGGGACACATCTTTTCCCCTCTGTGATGACCAGGGATAGGCACAGACAAAGGCTGTGGCGAACATTTTCCAAAGTACACACCTTAGTGAAGGACACCAAGGTACATTTGAAATTAAAAACATTATTTTATAGTGCTTGGTGTTATTATACTGATGCAGACACCACTGACCCTATAACCAGCCCTCCTCTGGCTATACCCATGTGCCAGTGTCACTACTGTGTCTTTGTATAGTGCATGGTGTTATTATACTGATGCAGATACCACTGATCCTATAACCAGCCCTCCTCTGGCTATACCCATGTGCTAGTGTCACTACTGTGTCTTTGTATAGTGCATGGTGTTATTATACTGATGCAGATACCACTGATCCTATAACCAGCCCTTCTCTGTCTATACCCATGTGCTAGTGTCACTACTGTGTCTTTGTATAGTGCATGGTGTTATTATACTGATGCAGATACCACTGATCCTATAACCAGCGCTTCTCTGGCTATACCCATATGCCAGTGTCACTACTGTGTCTTTGTATAGTGCATGGTGTTATTATACTGATGCAGATATCACTGATCCTATAACCAGCCCTTCTCTGGCTATACCCATGTGCCAGTGTCACTACTGTGTCTTTGTATAGTGCTGGGTGTTATTATACTGATGCAGACACCACTGATCCTATAACTGGCCCTCCTTTGGCTATACCCATGTGCCAGTGTCACTACTGTGTCTTTGTATAGTGCTGGGTGTTATTATACTGATGCAGACACCACTGATCCTATAACCGGCCCTCCTTTGGCTATACCCATGTGGCAGTGTCACTACTGTGTCATTATATAGTGCTGGGTGTTATTATACTGATGCAGATACCACTGATCCTAAAACCAGCCCTCCTCTGGCTATACCCATGTGCCAGTGTCACTACTGTGTCATTATATAGTGCTGGGTGTTATTATACTGATGCAGATACTACTGATCCTATAACCGGCCCGCCTCTGGCTATACCCATGAGCCAGGTTCACTACTGTGTCATTATATAGTGCTGGGTGTTATACTGATGCAGATACCACTGACCCTATAACCATCCCTCCTCTGGCTATACCCATGAGCCAGTGTCACTACTGTGTCATTATATAGTGCTGTGTGTTATTGTACTGATGCAGATACCACTGATCCTATAACCAGCCCTCCTCTGGCTATACCCATGAGCCAGTGTTACTACTGTGTCATTATATAGTGCTTGGTGTTATTGTACTGATGCAGATACCACTGCTCCTATAACCAGCCCTCCTCTGGCTATACGCATGTGCCAGTGTCACTACTGTGTCATTATATAGCGCTGGGTGTTATTATACTGATGCAGATACCACTGATCCTATAACCGGCTCTCCTTTGGCTATACCCATGAGCCAGTATCACTACTGTGTCATTATATAGTGCTGGGTGTTATTATACTGATGCAGGTACCACTGATCCTATAACTGGCCCTCCTTTGGCTATACCCATGTGCCAGTGTCACTACTGTGTCATTATATAGCACTGGGTGTTATTATATTGATGCAGATACCACTAGCCCTATAATCAGCCCTTGTCTGGCTATACCCATGTGCCAGTGTCACTACTGTGTCATTATATAGTGCTGGGTGTTATTATACTGATGCAGATACCACTGATCCTATAACCGGCTTTCCTTTGGCTATACGCATGTGCCAGTGTCACTACTGTGTCATTATATAGCGCTGGGTGTTATTATACTGATGCAGATACCACTGACCCTATAACCGGCCCTTGTCTTGCTATACCCATGTGCTAGTGTCACTACTGTGTCTTTGTATAGTGCTTGGTGTTATTATACTGATGCAGACACCACTGATCCTATAACCAGCCCTACTATGGCTATAGCCATGAGCCAGTGTCACCCCTGTGCCTTTGTATAGTGCTTGGTGTTATTATACTGATGCAGATACCACTGATCATATAACCAGCCCTCCTCTGGATTTATTGTAGAAAAGTTGCAAACAGAAAGTTCAAGGCTGCAGAAAACAGGACTGGTTTTGACACTGGAATATAGTAGAAGAGCTGCAAAGTGAATTTCAAGCACAGATGATTTCTTGAAAGCAGACTTGTCACAGACTGTGTTAAGTACAGTTTAAACTGAAGTAGTCAGCAAAATATAATACAGCAGTTTATAGAGAGTTGAGACGAGTTGAAAATGAAAGATATCTACTTTATGCAGAGTGATACAAGTACCTTGTGCAGCAGTGTTATATGTTACAGAGCTGATATATATCCAATTGCAGAGTGATACAAGTACCTTGTGCAGCAGTTATATGTTACAAAGTTGATATCCAGTTGCAGAGTGATACAAGTACCTTGTGCAGCAGTGTTATATGTTACAGAGCTGATATATATCCAATTGCAGAGTGATACAAGTACCTTGTGCAGCAGTGTTATATGTTACAGAGCTGATATATATCCAATTGCAGAGTGATACAAGTACCTTGTGCAGCAGTGTTATATGTTACAGAGCTGATATATATCCAATTGCAGAGTGATACAAGTACCTTGTGCAGCAGTGTTATATGTTACAGAGCTGATATATATCCAATTGCAGAGTGATACAAGTACCTTGTGCAGCAGTTATATGTTACAGAGCTGATATATATCTAATTGCAGAGTGATACAAGTACCTTGTGCAGCAGTGTTATATGTTACAGAGCTGATATCCAATTGCAGAGTGATACAAGTACCTTGTGCAGCAGTGTTATATGTTACAGAGCTGATATCCAGTTGCAGAGTGATACAAGTACCTTGTGCAGCAGTGTTATATGTTACAGAGCTGATATCCAATTGCAGAGTGATACAAGTACATTGTGCAGCAGTGTTATATGTTACAGAGCTGATATCCAATTGCAGAGTTATACAAGTACCTTGTGCAGCAGTGTTATATGTTACAGAGCTGATATATATCCAATTGCAGAGTGATACAAGTACCTTGTGCAGCAGTGTTATATGTTACAGAGCTGATATCCAATTGCAGAGTGATACAAGTACCTTGTGCAGCAGTGTTATATGTTACAGAGCTGATGGATATCCAATTGCAGAGTGATACAAGTACCTTGTGCAGCAGTGTTATATGTTACAGAGCTGATGGATATCCAATTGCAGAGTGATAGAAGTACCTTATGCAGCAGTTATATGTTACAGAGCTGATATATATCCAATTGCAGAGTGATACAAGTACATTGTGCAGCAGTGTTATATGTTACAGAGCTGATATATATCCAATTGCAGAGTGATAAAAGTACATTGTGCAGCAGTGTTATATGTTATAGAGCTGATATATATCCAATTGCAGAGTGATACAAGTACCTTGTGCAGCAGTGTTATATGTTACAGAGCTGATATATATCCAATTGCAGAGTGATACAAGTACCTTGTGCAGCAGTGTTATATGTTATAGAGCTGATATCCAGTTGCAGAGTGATACAAGTACCTTGTGCAGCAGTGTTATATGTTATAGAGCTGATATATATTCACTTGCAGAGTGATACAAGTACCTTGTGCAGCAGTGTTATATGTTACAGAGCTGATATATATTCACTTGCAGAGTGATACAAGTACCTTGTGCAGCAGTTATATGTTACAGAGCTGATATATATCCAATTGCAGAGTGATACAAGTACCTTGTGCAGCAGTGTTATATGTTACAGAGCTGATATATATCCAATTGCAGAGTGATACAAGTACCTTGTGCAGCAGTTATATGTTACAGAGCTGATATATATCTAATTGCAGAGTGATACAAGTACCTTGTGCAGCAGTGTTATATGTTACAGAGCTGATATCCAATTGCAGAGTGATACAAGTACCTTGTGCAGCAGTGTTATATGTTACAGAGCTGATATCCAGTTGCAGAGTGATACAAGTACCTTGTGCAGCAGTGTTATATGTTACAGAGCTGATATCCAATTGCAGAGTGATACAAGTACATTGTGCAGCAGTGTTATATGTTACAGAGCTGATATCCAATTGCAGAGTTATACAAGTACCTTCTGCAGCAGTGTTATATGTTACAGAGCTGATATATATCCAATTGCAGAGTGATACAAGTACCTTGTGCAGCAGTGTTATATGTTACAGAGCTGATATCCAATTGCAGAGTGATACAAGTACCTTGTGCAGCAGTGTTATATGTTACAGAGCTGATGGATATCCAATTGCAGAGTGATACAAGTACCTTGTGCAGCAGTGTTATATGTTACAGAGCTGATGGATATCCAATTGCAGAGTGATAGAAGTACCTTATGCAGCAGTTATATGTTACAGAGCTGATATATATCCAATTGCAGAGTGATACAAGTACATTGTGCAGCAGTGTTATATGTTACAGAGCTGATATATATCCAATTGCAGAGTGATAAAAGTACATTGTGCAGCAGTGTTATATGTTATAGAGCTGATATATATCCAATTGCAGAGTGATACAAGTACCTTGTGCAGCAGTGTTATATGTTACAGAGCTGATATATATCCAATTGCAGAGTGATACAAGTACCTTGTGCAGCAGTGTTATATGTTATAGAGCTGATATCCAGTTGCAGAGTGATACAAGTACCTTGTGCAGCAGTGTTATATGTTATAGAGCTGATATATATTCACTTGCAGAGTGATACAAGTACCTTGTGCAGCAGTGTTATATGTTACAGAGCTGATATATATCCAATTGCAGAGTGATACAAGTACCTTGTGCAGCAGTGTGATATGTTATAGAGCTGATATATATTCACTTGCAGAGTGATACAAGTACCTTGTGCAGCAGTTATATGTTACAGAGCTGATATATATCCAATTGCAGAGTGATACAAGTACCTTGTGCAGCAGTGTTATATGTTACAGAGCTGATATATATCCAATTGCAGAGTGATACAAGTACCTTGTGCAGCAGTGTTATATGTTATAGAGCTGATATATATTCACTTGCAGAGTGATACAAGTACCTTGTGCAGCAGTGTTATATGTTACAGAGCTGATATCCAATTACAGTGATACAAGTACCTTGCGCAGCAGTGTTATGTTATAGAGCTAATATATATCCAATTGCAGAGTGATAAAACATAATTTATGTAAGAACTTACCTGATAAATTCATTTCTTTCATATTAACAAGAGTCCATGAGCTAGTGACGTATGGGATATACATTCCTACCAGGAGGGGCAAAGTTTCCCAAACCTTAAAATGCCTATAAATACACCCCTCACCACACCCACAAATCAGTTTAACGAATAGCCAAGAAGTGGGGTGATAAGAAAAAAAGTGCGAAGCATATAAAATAAGGAATTGGAATAATTGTGCTTTATACAAAAAAATCATAACCACCACAAAAAAGGGTGGGCCTCATGGACTCTTGTTAATATGAAAGAAATGAATTTATCAGGTAAGTTCTTACATAAATTATGTTTTCTTTCATGTAATTAACAAGAGTCCATGAGCTAGTGACGTATGGGATAATGACTACCCAAGATGTGGATCTTTCCACACAAGAGTCACTAGAGAGGGAGGGATAAAATAAAGACAGCCAATTTCTGCTGAAAATAATCCACACCCAAAATAAAGTTTAACAAAAAACATAAGCAGAAGATTCAAACTGAAACCGCTGCCTGAAGAACTTTTCTACCAAAAACTGCTTCAGAAGAAGAAAATACATCAAAATGGTAGAATTTAGTAAAAGTATGCAAAGAGGACCAAGTTGCTGCTTTGCAGATCTGGTCAACCGAAGCTTCATTCCTAAACGCCCAGGAAGTAGATACTGACCTAGTAGAATGAGCTGTAATTCTCTGAGGCGGAATTTTACCCGACTCAACATAGGCAAGATGAATTTAAAGATTTCAACCAAGATGCCAAAGAAATGGCAGAAGCTTTCTGGCCTTTCCTAGAACCGGAAAAGATAACAAATAGACTAGAAGTCTTACAGAAAGATTTCGTAGCTTCAACATAATATTTCAAAGCTCTAACAACATCCAAAGAATGCAACGATTTCTCCTTAGAATTCTTAGGATTAGGACATAATGAAGGAACCACAATTTCTCTACTAATGTTGTTGGAATTCACAACTTTAGGTAAAAATTCAAAAGAAGTTCGCAACACCGCCTTATCCTGATGAAGAATCAGAAAAGGAGACTCACAAGAAAGAGCAGATAATTCAGAAACTCTTCTGGCAGAAGAGATGGCCAAAAGGAACAAAACTTTCCAAGAAAGTAATTTAATATCCAATGAATGCATAGGTTCAAATGGAGGAGCTTGAAGAGCCCCCAGAACCAAATTCAAACTCCAAGGAGGAGAAATTGACTTAATGACAGGCTTTATACGAACCAAAGCTTGTACAAAACAATGAATATCAGGAAGAATAGCAATCTTTCTGTGAAAAAGAACAGAAAGAGCAGAGATTTGACCTTTCAAGGAACTTGCGGACAAACCCTTATCTAAACCATCCTGAAGAAATTGTAATATTCTCGGTATTCTAAAAGAATGCCAAGAAAAATGATGAGAAAGACACCAAGAAATATAAGTCTTCCAGACTCTATAATATATCTCTCTGGATACAGATTTACGAGCCTGTAACATAGTATTAATCACAGAGTCAGAGAAACCTCTTTGACCAAGAATCAAGCGTTCAATCTCCATACCTTTAAATTTAAGGATTTCAGATCCTGATGGAAAAAAGGACCTTGAGACAAAAGGTCTGGTCTTAACGGAAGAGTCCACGGTTGGCAAGAGGCCATCCGGACAGGATCCGCATACCAAAACCTGTGAGGCCATGCCGGAGCTACCAGCAGAACAAACGAGCATTCCTTCAGAATCTTGGAGATTACTCTTGGAAGAAGAACTAGAGGCGGAAAGATATAGGCAGGATGATACTTCCAAGGAAGTGAAAATGCATCCACTGCCTCCGCCTGAGGATCCCGGGATCTGGACAGATACCTGGGAAGTTTCTTGTTTAGATGAGAAGCCATCAGATCTATTTCTGGAAGTTCCCACATTTGAACAATCTGAAGAAATACCTCTGGGTGAAGAGACCATTCGCCCGGATGCAACGTTTGGCGACTGAGATAATCCGCTTTCCAATTGTCCATACCTGGGATATAAACCGCAGAGATTAGACAGGAGCTGGATTCCGCCCAAACCAAAATTCGAGATACTTCTTTCATAGCCAGAGGACTGTGAGTCCCTCCTTGATGATTGATGTATGCCACAGTTGTGACATTGTCTTATCTGAAAACAATGAACAACTCTCTCTTCAGAAGAGGCCAAGACTGAAGAGCTCTGAAAATTGCACGGAGTTCCAAAATATTGATCGGAAATCTCACCTCCTGAGATTCCCAAACCCCTTGTGCCGTCAGATACCCCCACACAGCTCCCCAACCTGTAAGACTTGTATCTGTTGAGATTATAGTCCAGGTCGGAAGAACAAAGAAGCCCCCTGAACTAAACGATGGTGATCTGTCCACCATGTCAGAGAGTGTCGTAAAATCGGTTTAAAGATATTAATTGAGATATCTTTGAGTAATCCCTGCACCATTGGTTCAGCATACAGAGCTGAAGAGGTCGCATGTGAAAAACGAGCAAAGGAGATCGCATCTGATGCGGCAGTCCTAAGACCCAACATTTCCATGCATAAGGCTACCAAAGGGAATGATTGTGACTGAAGGTTTTGACAAGCTGATATCAATGTTAAACTTCTCTTGTCTGACAAGGACAGAGTCATAGACACTGAATTTATCTAGAAACCTAAAAAGGTTACCCTTGTCTGAGGAATCAATGAACTGATTGGTAAATTGATCCTCCAACCATGAACTTGAAGAAACAACACAAGTCGATTCGTATGAGATTCTTCGAAAATGAGAAGACTGAGCAAGTACCAAGATATCGTCCAAATAAGGAAATACCAAAACCCTATTCTCTGATTACAGAAAGAAGGGCACCGAGAACCTTTGAAAAAAATTCTTGGAACTGAGGCTAGGCCAAACAGTAGAGCCACAAAACTGGTAATGCTTGTCTAAAAAGAGAATCTCAGACACTAAAAGTGATCTGGATGAATCGGAATATGCAGATACACATCCTGTAAATCTATTGTAGACATATAATGCCCTTGCTAAACAAAAGGCAGGATAGTCCTACAGTAACTATCTTGAATGTTGGTATCCTAACATAACGATTCAATAATGATAGATCCAGAACTGGTCTGAAGGAATTGACCTTCTTTGGTACAATGAAGAGATAAAATAAAACCCCAGCCCCTGTTCCAGAACTGGAACTGGCATAAATACTCCAGCCAACTCTAGATCTGAAACACATTTCAGAAATGCTGAGCCTTGCTGTGTCAACTGGGACACGGGAAAGAAAAGAATCTCTTAGCAGGAGGCCTTAACTTGAAGCCAATTCTGTACCTTTCTGAAACAATGTTTCTGAAACCAGAGATTAAGAACGGAATTGATCCAAATTTCTTTGAAGAAAACGTAATCTGCCCCATACCAGCTGAGCTGGAATAAGGGCCGCACCTTCATAGATACTTAGGAGTTGGCTATAGGTTTCTATAAGGCTTGGATATATTCCAAACTGGAAATAGTTTCCAAACTGATACCGCTCCTGAGGATGAAGGATCAGGCTTTTGTTCCTTGTTGTGAGGAAAGGAACGAAATGATTATTTACCCTGGAAAGAAAGGGAAAGCAAAGTTGACTTAGAAGACATGTCAGCATTCCAAGTTTAATCCATAAAGCTTTTCTAGCTAAAATAGCTAGAGACATATACCTGACATCAACTCTAATGATATCAAAAGATGGTATCACCAATAAAATTATTAGCATGTTATAGAATAATAATAATGCTATAAAATTATGATCTGTTACTTGTTGCGCTAAAGCTCTTAACCAAAAAGTTGAAGCTGCAGCAACATCCGCTAAAAATATAGCAGGTCTAAGAAGATTACCTGAACATAAGTAAGCTTTTCTTAGAAAAGATTCAATTTTCCTATCTAAAGGATCCTTAAATGAAGTACTATCTGCCATAGGAATAGTAGTACATTAGCAGGAGTAGAGACAGCCCCATAACCTTAGGGATTTTTGTCCCAAAAAACTCTAATCTGTCAGATGGCACAGGATATAATTTGCTTAAACGTCTAGAAGGAGTAAATAAATTACCCAAATTATTCCATTCCCTGGAAATTACTTCAGAAATAGCATCAGGGAGATAAAACACTTCTGGAATAACTACAGGAGATTTAAAAACCTTATTTAAACGTTTACATTTAGTATCAAGAGGACCAGAATCCTCTATTTCTAATGCAAATAACACTTCTTTAAGTAAAGAACGAATAAATTCCATCTTGAACAAATACAAAGATTTATCAGCATCAACCTCTGAGACAGAAACCTCTGAACCAGAAGAACCATTATCAGTATCAGAATGATGATGTTCATTTAAAAATTCATCTGAAAAAAAGAGAAGTTTTAAAAGACTTTTATGTATACTAGAAGGAGAAATAACAGACATAGCCTTCTTAATGGATTTAAAAAATAAAATCTCTTATGTTATCAGGAACACTCTGAAAATTAGATGTTGACGGACAGCAACAGGTAATGTAACAGTACTAAAGGAAATTTTATCTGCATTAATAAGTTTGACATGACATGCAATACAAATAACAGCTGGAGAAAACAGATACCAAAAGTTTATAGCAGACTTAGCTTGGTAGCTCCAGCACTGTGCAGTGATTTTCCTGTAGTATCTTCTGACTCAGTTGCAACGTGGAACATCTTGCAATATGTAAAAGAAAAAAAAACAACATATAAAGCAAAATTGATCAAATTCCTTAAATGACAGTTTCAGGAATGGGAAAAAAATGCCAGTGAACAAGCTTCTAGCAACCAGAAGCAATAAATAATGAGACTTAAATAATGTGGAGACAAAAATGACGCCCATATTTTTTAGCGCCAAAAAAGACGCCCACATTATTTGGCGCCTAAATGCTTTTGGCGCCAAAAATGACGCCACATCCGGAACGCCGACATCTTTGACGCAAAATAACGTCAAAAAATGACGCAACTTCCGGCGACACGTATGACGCCGGAAACGGAAAAGAATTTTTGCGCCAAAAAAGTCCGCGCCAAGAATGACGCAATAAAATGAAGCATTTTCAGCCCCCGCGAGCCTAACAGCCCACAGGGAAAAAAGTCAAATTTTTGAGGTAAGAAAAAATATGATAATTCAATGCATAATCCCAAATATGAAACTGACTGTCTGGAAATAAGGAAAGTTGAACATTCTGAGTCAAGGCAAATAAATGTTTGAATACATATATTTAGAACTTTATAAATAAAGTGCCCAACCATAGCTTAGAGTGTCACAGAAAATAAGACTTACTTACCCCAGGACACTCATCTACATGTTTGTAGAAAGCCAAACCAGTACTGAAACGAGAATCAGTAGAGGAAATGGTAAATATAAGAGTATATCGTCGATCTGAAAAGGGAGGTAAGAGATGAATCTCTACGACCGATAACAGAGAACCTTATGAAATAGACCCCGTAGAAGGAGATCACTGCATTCAATAGGCAATACTCTCTTCACATCCCTCTGACATTCACTGCACGCTGAGAGGAAAACCGGGCTCCAACTTGCTGCGGAGCGCATATCAACGTAGAATCTAGCACAAACTTACTTCACCACCTCCCTTGGAGGCAAAGTTTGTAAAACTGATTTGTGGGTGTGGTGAGGGGTGTATTTATAGGCATTTTAAGGTTTGGGAAACTTTGCCCCTCCTGGTAGGAATGTATATCCCATACGTCACTAGCTCATGGACTCTTGTTAATTACATGAAAGAAAAGTACCTTGTGCAGCAGTGTTATATGTTATAGAGCTGATATATATTCACTTGCAGAGTGATACAAGTACCTTGTGCAGCAGTGTTATATGTTACAGAGCTGATATATATTCACTTGCAGAGTTATACAATTACCTTGTGCAGCAGTGTTATATGTTACAGAGCTGATATATATCCAATTGCAGAGTGATACAAGTACCTTGTGCAGCAGTGTTATATGTTATAGAGCTGATATATATTCACTTGCAGAGTGATACAAGTACCTTGTGCAGCAGTTATATGTTTCAGAGCTGATATATATCCAATTGCAGAGTGATACAAGTACCTTGTGCAGCAGTGTTATATGTTATAGAGCTGATATATATTCACTTGCAGAGTGATACAAGTACCTTGTGCAGCAGTTATATGTTACAGAGCTGATATATATCCAATTGCAGAGTGATACAAGTACCTTGTGCAGCAGTTATATGTTACAGAGCTGATATATATCCAATTGCAGAGTGATACAAGTACCTTGTGCAGCAGTGTTATATGTTACAGAGCTGATATATATCCAATTGCAGAGTGATACAAGTACCTTGTGCAGCAGTGTTATATGTTACAGAGCTGATATATATCCAATTGCAGAGTGATACAAGTACCTTGTGCAGCAGTGTTATATGTTACAGAGCTCATATATATCTACTTGCAGAGTGATACAAGTACCTTGTGCAGCAGTTATATGTTACAGAGCTGATATTGAATTGCAGAGTGATACAAGTACCTTGTGCAGCAGTGTTATATGTTACAGAGCTGATATATATCCAATTGCAGAGTGATACAAGTACCTTGTGAAGCAGTGTTATATGTTACAGAGCTAATATATATTCAATTGCAGAGTGATAAAAGTACCTTGTGCAGCAGTGTTATATGTTATAGAGCTGATATATATTCACTTGCAGAGTGATACAAGTACCTTGTGCAGCAGTGTTATATGTTACAGAGCTGATATATATCCAATTGCAGAGTGATACAAGTACCTTGTGCAGCAGTGTTATATGTTACAGAGCTGATATCCAGTTGCAGAGTGATACAAGTACCTTGTGCAGTAGTGTTATATGTTACAGAGCTGATATCCAATTGCAGAGTGATACAAGTACCTTGTGCAGCAGTTATATGTTACAGAGCTGATATATATCCAATTGCAGAGTGATACAAGTACCTTGTGCAGCAGTGTTATGTTACAGAGCTGATATATATCCAATTGCAGAGTGATACAAGTACCTTGTGCAGCAGTGTTATATGTTATAGAGCTGATATATATCCAATTGCAGAGTGATACAAGTACCTTGTGCAGCAGTGTTATATGTTATAGAGCTGATATATATCCACTTGCAGAGTGATACAAGTACCTTGTGCAGCAGTTATATGTTACAGAGCTGATATATATCCAATTGCAGAGTGATACAAGTACCTTGTGCAGCAGTGTTATATGTTACAGAGCTGATATCCAATTGCAGAGTGATACAAGTACCTTGTGCAGCAGTGTTATATGTTACAGAGCTGATATATATCCAATTGCAGAGTGATACAAGTACCTTGTGCAGCAGTGTTATATGTTATAGAGCTGATATATATTCACTTGCAGAGTGATACAAGTACCTTGTGCAGCAGTGTTATATGTTACAGAGCTGATATATATCCAATTGCAGAGTGATACAAGTACCTTGTGCAGCAGTTATATGTTACAGAGCTGATATATATCCAATTGCAGAGTGATACAAGTACCTTGTGCAGCAGTGTTATATGTTACAGAGCTGATATATATCCAATTGCAGAGTGATACAAGTACCTTGTGCAGCAGTGTTATATGTTACAGAGCTGATATATATCCAATTGCAGAGTGATACAAGTACCTTGTGCAGCAGTGTTATATGTTACAGAGCTGATATATATCCACTTGCAGAGTGATACAAGTACCTTGTGCAGCAGTTATATGTTACAGAGCTGATATATATCCAATTGCAGAGTGATACAAGTACCTTGTGCAGCAGTGTTATATGTTACAGAGCTGATATATATCCAATTGCAGAGTGATACAAGTACCTTGTGCAGCAGTGTTATATGTTACAGAGCTGATATATATCCAATTGCAGAGTGATACAAGTACCTTGTGCAGCAGTTATATGTTACAGAGCTGATATATATCCAATTGCAGAGTGATACAAGTACCTTGTGCAGCAGTGTTATATGTTACAGAGCTGATATATATCCAATTGCAGAGTGATACAAGTACCTTGTGCAGCAGTGTTATATGTTACAGAGCTGATATATATCCAATTGCAGAGTGATACAAGTACCTTGTGCAGCAGTGTTATATGTTACAGAGCTGATATATATCCAATTGCAGAGTGATACAAGTACCTTGTGCAGCAGTGTTATATGTTACAGAGCTGATATATCCAATTGCAGAGTGATACAAGTACCTTGTGCAGCAGTGTTATATGTTACAGAGCTGATATATATCCAATTGCAGAGTGATACAAGTACCTTGTGCAGCAGTGTTATATGTTACAGAGGTGATCTATATCCAATTGCAGAGTGATACAAGTACCTTGTGCAGCAGTGTTATATGTTACAGAGCTGATATTCCAATTGCAGAGTGATACAAGTACCTTGTGCAGCAGTGTTATATGTTACAGAGCTGATATATCCAATTGCAGAGTGATACAAGTACCTTGTGCAGCAGTGTTATATGTTACAGAGCTGATATCCAATTGCAGAGTGATACAAGTACCTTGTGCAGCAGTGTTATATGTTACAGAGCTGATATCCAATTGCAGAGTGATACAAGTACCTTGTGCAGCAGTGTTATATGTTACAGAGCTGATATATATCCAATTGCAGAGTGATACAAGTACCTTGTGCAGCAGTGTTATATGTTACAGAGCTGATATATATCCAATTGCAGAGTGATACAAGTACCTTGTGCAGCAGTGTTATATGTTACAGAGCTGATATCCAATTGCAGAGTGATACAAGTACCTTGTGCAGCAGTGTTATATGTTACAGAGCTGATATATATCATATTGCAGAGTGATACAAGTACCTTGTGCAGCAGTTATATGTTACAGAGCTGATATATATCCAATTGCAGAGTGATACAAGTACCTTGTGCAGCAGTGTTATATGTTACAGAGCTGATATATATCCAATTGCAGAGTGATACAAGTACCTTGTGCAGCAGTGTTATATGTTACAGAGCTGATATATATCCAATTGCAGAGTGATACAAGTACCTTGTGCAGCAGTGTTATATGTTACAGAGCTGATATATATCCAATTGCAGAGTGATACAAGTACCTTGTGCAGCAGTGTTATATGTTACAGAGCTGATATATATCCAATTGCAGAGTGATACAAGTACCTTGTGCAGCAGTGTTATATGTTACAGAGCTGATATATATCCAATTGCAGAGTGATACAAGTACCTTGTGCAGCAGTGTTATATGTTACAGAGCTGATATCCAATTGCAGAGTGATACAAGTACCTTGTGCAGCAGTGTTATATGTTACAGAGCTGATATATATTCACTTGCAGAGTGATACAAGTACCTTGTGCAGCAGTGTTATATGTTACAGAGCTGATATATTTTCACTTGCAGAGTGATACAAGTACCTTGTGCAGCAGTGTTATATGTTACAGAGCTGATATCCAATTGCAGAGTGATACAAGTACCTTGTGCAGCAGTGTTATATGTTACAGAGCTGATATATATCCAATTGCAGAGTGATACAAGTACCTTGTGCAGCAGTGTTATATGTTACAGAGCTGATATATATCCAATTGCAGAGTGATACAAGTACCTTGTGCAGCAGTGTTATATGTTACAGAGCTGATATCCAGTTGCAGAGTGATACAAGTACCTTGTGCAGCAGTGTTATATGTTACAGAGCTGATATATATCCAATTGCAGAGTGATACAAGTACCTTGTGCAGCAGTGTTATATGTTACAGAGCTGATATATATCCAATTGCAGAGTGATACAAGTACCTTGTGCAGCAGTGTTATATGTTACAGAGCTGATATATATCCAATTGCAGAGTGATACAAGTACCTTGTGCAGCAGTGTTATATGTTACAGAGCTGATATATATCCAATTGCAGAGTGATACAAGTACCTTGTGCAGCAGTGTTATATGTTACAGAGCTGATATATATCCAATTGCAGAGTGATACAAGTACCTTGTGCAGCAGTGTTATATGTTACAGAGCTGATATATATCAATTGCAGAGTGATACAAGTACCTTGTGCAGCAGTTATATGTTACAGAGCTGATATATCACATTGCAGAGTGATACAAGTAACTTGTGCAGCAGTGTTATATGTTGCAGAGCTGATATCCAATTGCAGAGTTATACAAGTACCTTGTGCAGCAGTGTTATATGTTATAGAGCTGATATATATATTTACTTCCAGAGTGATACAAGTACCTTGTGCAGCAGTGTTATATGTTATAGAGCTGATATATATCCAATTGCAGAGTGATACAAGTACCTTGTGCAGCAGTGTTATATGTTATAGAGCTGATAGATATCACTTGCAGAGTGATACAAGTACCTCGTGCAGCAGTGTTATATGTACAGAGCTGATATATATCCAATTGCAGAGTGATACAAGTACCTTGTGCAGCAGTGTTATATGTTACAGAGCTGATATATATCCAATTGCAGAGTGATACAAGTACCTTGTGCAGCAGTGTTATATGTTACAGAGCTGATATATATCCAATTGCAGAGTGATACAAGTACCTTGTGCAGCAGTGTATATGTTACAGAGCTGATATATATCCAATTGCAGAGTGATACAAGTACCTTGTGCAGCAGTGTTATATGTTACAGAGCTGATATATATCCAATTGCAGAGTGATACAAGTACCTTGTGCAGCAGTGTTATATGTTACAGAGCTGATATATATCCAATTGCAGAGTGATACAAGTACCTTGTGCAGCAGTTATATGTTACAGAGCTGATATATATCAATTGCAGAGTGATACAAGTACCTTGTGCAGCAGTGTTATATGTTACAGAGCTGATATATATCCAATTGCAGAGTGATACAAGTACCTTGTGCAGCAGTGTTATATGTTACAGAGCTGATATATATCAATTGCAGAGTGATACAAGTACCTTGTGCAGCAGTGTTATATGTTACAGAGCTGATATATATCCAATTGCAGAGTGATACAAGTACCTTGTGCAGCAGTGTTATATGTTACAGAGCTGATATATATCCAATTGCAGAGTGATACAAGTACCTTGTGCAGCAGTGTTATATGTTACAGAGCTGATATATATCCAATTGCAGAGTGATACAAGTACCTTGTGCAGCAGTTATATGTTACAGAGCTGATATATATCCAATTGCAGAGTGATACAAGTACCTTGTGCAGCAGTGTTATATGTTACAGAGCTGATATATATCCACTTGCAGAGTGATACAAGTACCTTGTGCAGCAGTGTTATATGTTACAGAGCTGATATATATCCAATTGCAGAGTGATACAAGTACCTTGTGCAGCAGTGTTATGTTACAGAGCTGATATATATCCACTTGCAGAGTGATACAAGTACCTTGTGCAGCAGTGTTATATGTACAGAGCTGATATATATCCAATTGCAGAGTGATACAAGTACCTTGTGCAGCAGTTATATGTTACAGAGCTGATATATATCCAATTGCAGAGTGATACAAGTACCTTGTGCAGCAGTGTTATATGTTACAGAGCTGATATATATCCACTTGCAGAGTGATACAAGTACCTTGTGCAGCAGTGTTATATGTTACAGAGCTGATATATATCCACTTGCAGAGTGATACAAGTACCTTGTGCAGCAGTGTTATATGTTACAGAGCTGATATATATCCAATTGCAGAGTGATACAAGTACCTTGTGCAGCAGTGTTATATGTTACAGAGCTGATATATATCCAATTGCAGAGTGATACAAGTACCTTGTGCAGCAGTGTTATATGTTACAGAGCTGATATATATCCAATTGCAGAGTGATACAAGTACCTTGTGCAGCAGTGTTATATGTTACAGAGCTGATATATATCCAATTGCAGAGTGATACAAGTACCTTGTGCAGCAGTGTTATATGTTACAGAGCTGATGGATATCCAATTGCAGAGTGATACAAGTACCTTGTGCAGCAGTGTTATATGTTACAGAGCTGATATATATCCACTTGTAATGCTTGTGAACAAAAATAGGAAGCAGATGCCAAGTTAGAACTGAAGCAGGTAAACTCTCAGGAATCAGGTTGAATGATATAGGGCAGGTTACATATAAAAATGCAGACAGTGATAACCTATGCTAATGCAAGATATAGGCTTCTGATTCTCTGAACAAGCCTTATAAAACATTCAGGTGAAACCAATTAGACAGACAGGCATCATAACAGTAAATGAAACTCCAACAGAAAAGTGACTTGGAGATGAAGAATTCAAATTGAACAAGAACAAAGCTGTCTCTTAAAGGTGCAAAGCATCCAACAGAAGGTCTTGCAAAAGTAGCTTTTTATAGAGACAGCAACATTCCTGGTGAGCCAGGCATTTGACAACAACCATGCAAAATTATGCACAGTGATTGCTTAATCAGTGCAGGAGCAAATTTAAATGTACTGGGCACACTAAAGCTGATAAAGGATGTTCAAGAGGTATGCCTTTTGACTACTAAACAATGCAAACTTTGCTAATAAAATGGCAGGTTTAACGACACATACAGGCAAATCACCTTTAACTTCATTACATATCTATTATCTTGTTATAGAATAGCATGTTAGACAAGTTTAAAGGGACAGTCAACACCAGAATCATTTTTGTTTTAAAAGATAAATAATCACTTAATTACCCATTCCCCAGTTTTGCATAACCAACACAGTTATAATTATACACGTTTTACCACTGTAATTACTTTGTATCAAAGCCTCTGCAGACTGCCCCCTTATTTCAGTTCATTTGACAGACTTGCATTTTAGCCAATCAGTGCTCAATCATCGGTAAATTCATGTGCATGATCTTAATGTTATCTATATGAAACACATGAACTAACGCCCTCTAGTGGTGAAAAACAGTCAAATGCAGAGGCGGCATTCAAGGTGTAGGAAATTAGCATATGAACCTCCTAGGTTTAGCTTTCAACTAAGAATACCAAGAGAACAAAGCAAAATTGGTGATAAAAATCAACTAGAAAGTTGTTTAAAATTACATGCCCTATCTGCATCATGAGAGGTTTTTTTGGACTTGTGTCCCTTTAAACATTTTTAAGAGATGAAAAACATCAAGCTCCCTGAATAAAAAGGATATTAGTCTATAGCCAGTGCGGCTCATCCTCAAAACACCTAGAATGCTGAAGTTGTTGGCAATCTATGAAGAGACAGCGCTGGAAGGCTGAAAGTGGCTCAAAAGAGAAAAATGTAAGAGAGGCAGAGACTCCTCTAAGTATAGTTAGTCAAAAAAATAGCCAATGTTTATTAAAACAAAATATATCTCACTCACATTTAAAAACCTCAAACAGTTATGAGGTATGATAAAAACATCAGTATAGTAGCCCCCAAGTGAAATGTTGAGAGGATAAATAATGTAGGCTGACAAGCCCTGGTCAGATCTATAATACAATCACACAGTTCTAGTAACAGTTATTCACACTCCTACTGCTCTAATCAAGCCGATGGTTCAAAATCTGGGGCGTCCAAATTGCAAATCGCCATGGGTTTCAACACGCTTTCTATATATGCCGGGTTCCAGGACAGCGTAGGTACTGTGGTGTGTAGACGGTGGGCGTGGCCTTACGTATTTTGTATTGTAACTCCCTACTTTATCAGAGGCTGCCCACTCCATCAATAATACAGTCTATTGCCACTGTCTTGCTGGTTCTTGTTCAGCACAAGAAGCTAATGCTGATCTTGTTTATGTCACATGTGCACGAAACGCATATTTTACATTCCTATGCTCTTCACATAGAAAATAATGTATTTTTTATTATTAAATATATATGTCTATATATATCTGATAGTGTTAATGTAAAATACGTATCTATACTTATATATCTATAGGAATAGATATACAGGTGTGTGTATATATATATATATATATATATATATATTAATTTGTATTTAAGAATAAATAGAACAAAACTTTTTTAACTTTTAACTTGTAATACGAGTGCAACCTGATGAACGATGAAAAAAATACATTTAGCGTAGTTTACACTCGAGTGGGAGAGTGATAAATTGTGCTCCACTTGTAATCTAGTCCATAGTAAGGAAAACTACATTTTTATTCTTTGCATGTAAAACAGGATTTGCATTGTTGAAGAGAAGGCTAATTTAAAGAGATACTATGGTCAAAATTAAACTTTCATAATTTACATAGAGCATGCCTTTTGAAATAACTTTCCAATGTATTATTTTATTATAATCTAATTTGCTTTGTTCTCTTTGTATTATTTGTTGAAAGGCATACCTAGATAGGCCCAGAAGTAGCAATGCTAGTGATTGATGGCTGTTGTAATTGGCTCACCCTATGAGTTCAGCAAAGTCCTAACATCGCATTGCTGCTTCTTTAACAAAGGAGAACAAGAGAATGAAGCAAATGTTAAGCCAGAAGCAAATTGGCAAGTTTAAATTGGCAAAACTGTATGATCAATTTGAATCACAAAGGAAATTTGTTGGGTTTCTATGTTCCTTTAAGAAGTACCTTTGGCATCTTTGAAGTTTTCTTATAATTCTGGGCAGAATGAAACATCTCTTATCAGTCCAAGAAAAAAAAAATTCCATTAAAAAATGGTAAAATATCAGTAAATATATAGAAAAAATACATTGAGGAAAGATTTAATCATTTGCTACTACGTATGGAATGGGTCATCATATGTGTTTTTTTTTTTTATTTTTTATTTTTTTTAGCAATGCCACTGAGATTTTCAACCTCATCTATGATTAATCTCAAAGAACCACTGAGTCATAAACTTAATAATACAAATTTAAGAAGCAGGGAGTTCCATTCTAATATGGATCAAAATCTTTAATATTAAAATCTTTAATGACCATGATCTATTTTAACATGGATTATAATAATGTATTCTATATTAAATATCCCTTTATAAAACCTTCTACAAAACTCTTTATAAAAGTTCATACAAAAAGTGTATTTAAAAAATGAAAGCTTAGCGGTGTCTCCCTAATAAATGTTTCCTTAATTAGCCTGTTTAAGGACAAATCTTTTACATTCTATTAAATTCACAGTTTAAAATATCTCTAGAAAGCATTTACTTATCAAATATAACTTTGTAGCTGCCTTGTCTCAAAAACAGTACAGTAAGGTACTTTACTATCCTGAAAATAATTGATACAGCTGTAACAGTCTGCTCTGTGGTATCTTTCCTCTCTTGCCAATGCACATCTTCCGGCTGATCACGTGATGTAAACAATCAGTTCCGTGGTGGGCCTCACTTCTTGGCTGACAGCTGTTCTCGGAAATTTCCCAGGGACACACCAGTGTACTGAGGCCACTAGTATTTTATTATCTTGTGAATGCCAAGCGCACTATGATGATTGCCACCTATCCACCAAAATTGCCTAGATGGTATCTCACTCCCCACAGAATAAATCTTTTTTCCTACTAAATCAAATAAACGGTGTGCTGTAGCCATGTGGGTAGGGGAATGGCCCATATGTGGTGGTGCTCCGCAATTCAAACTTTTTAGAGGGAGATTATTGCTGAAATTGAGATCTTTGAAATACAATGTGCAATAGATCCATTAATATGACTTTTTAACAACACCCCCCCCATAATAAAATACAAACCTTTTTTGAAATTTTCTATAAGGAAAAATAGTATGAAATTCTTAATTGCTAAGAACTGGAATACTAGAGAAGTTCCCATTAAATCATTAATGGTTAAGTGAGTTTACAAATTTCTGGAGTTAGAGGAGTATCATTATTTGAAAAATGATAAATTATGATTTATTCACAAATGTCATGTATTTGGGAAACCTACCGAAAAATGAATGACCTAAAAACATCATCTGAGATCTTGAGGGATATTGAGGAGGTTTGAGAGATAAAGTTTTCCTTTTTTTCCCCTTATTCAGACTATTAGTGTATAATGACTCCAGTGTACAAAATAATAAGATTCTCTGAGATGCTTGCAAGTTTTGATGTTACCCAATCCTTGTTGTCTATTTTTTTTTATTTTTTTTTATTATTTGTTGTTGATGAAAAATGTATCTATCTTTTGTACTTGTTTATAGGAGCTAAATTTCCTCATTTTGTAAACTTTCTACAATTTTAGAAATAAAGCTGGATTTAAAACAAAAACTAAAAAATCCCGTTAACCCTTGCCATCTGTCTCACAGTAGGATAAAGGAGCATTGGCAGCAACCAAGGAAAAAACAACTCCCTTTCCAATCACAAAACAGTAAAATACTCTATATTACAAAACCAGTCCAAGTTATAATACTCCAGATTAGGAAGGCCAAAGTCTCCCTGTCCACCAACACATGTGACATTCTGCTCCTATTTTTCTCTCCTTTCTATGTAAAGGCAGTTATTAAAGGGTGAGTCTACTCCTGAATTTCTATTGTTTAAAAAAATAGATAATCCCTTTATTTCCCATTCCCTAGTTTTGCATAACCAACACAGTTATATTAATATACTTTGTACCTCTGTGATTACCTTGTATCTAAGCCTCTGCATACTTACCCCTTATTTCAGTACTTTTGGCCACCCAGGGTATCCGCAGCCAGATCCACACTCGGCAACTTCTCTCGGACTGTGATACTGACGATGGTTGAAGGGAGCAAGTAAAGGATGGATCAGATGATACTCTAGAAGTGTGTCTATGATATTCACGGCCAGTTGTTTATTTCTAGTAAGTGCAATATATTAAGTGCTTTTTTATTGTTTAAATAAATCTGCCTTGAATTGGAGATACGCTGTCTCCTTTTGTGTATACAGGGAAAGATATAGTATCTCAGATATGATCCAAAGACCATCTATGTCCTCTCTGACTTTAATTTCTAGTTGCTCAAGGGCAAGATTGAAACAGAGGGGGGACATCCCTGTCTAGTTCCCTTATATAGGGCAAATTTACCAGACACCGATTTGTTAACTATTATTATAGCTGTCTGTGGGGAAGAATTAAGATGTTTAAAAATTTGTAAAAATTAACCCTCAATCCCAAATGTGTCAAGGAACAGAAACAGGTGATCCCACAGAAGTTTTTTTAATGTTTTTTTGGCATCAACTGCCACCAGACAAGCTGGAGGCAAATCAACCTGAAGATACCCCTTTCAAAATTTCTAATAGTAGGGTAGCATAAACTTATGGATGTTAAATACTGAAGTGCAACCTTTAATGAAACCAGTTTGGCTCTTGTGTGTAAGAGTATGTAACATTCTTGAAAGTTGAGTTGCCAAAATTTTTGTAAAGATTTTATAATCATTGTTCAACAATGAAATAAGCTAATAAGATTCTCTTAACTTGGTGTATCTGATTGGCTTAACGGTTAAGCTAA
Organism: Bombina bombina; assembly: GCF_027579735.1. NCBI lineage: Eukaryota > Metazoa > Chordata > Amphibia > Anura > Bombinatoridae > Bombina > Bombina bombina. Next base: position 121,568,581 of record NC_069505.1, read on the forward strand.
TATTAGCTTCCACAAATCTATTTGTCATATTTATTGTCTCTGTAAATAATCCATTAAACAAAGCTGTTAACTCGCTCACGATTCTGTAATATTCCCCTAGTAGCCTATCAGGCCTGACTTCCTCCAAAGTAATCGGTTCATTAAGCCTTTCTAGCTCAGTCTTACCTAGTTGAGGAAGAGTTAAAGTTGACCAAAACTGCTCTCTAAGTCACGGATCTACTGCCTAATGGATTTCTAAATCAGTAGATTATTATTATCATTTATTTGTATAGCACCACCAAATTCCATAGTGCTGGATATTATGGAATCGCCCCTACAGTTAGTAGAAATCTGATTGGACTGTCTGACAAGTTTCATCAGGGTCTCAAAATATTTCCCAGTTCTATTGCCGAACTCATAAAACATACCTTTCAACTTATTTAATGTACACAGTGAGTTTTCAAGTAGATGATTATCCTTGTTTGTTTAATCTCATATTATTGTTTTATATTGGAAATAGTGGGACATCTTGAAGGGACAGTCTACTCTGGAATTTTTATTGTTTAAAATGATAGATAATCCCTTTATTACCCATTCCCCAGTTTTGCATAACCTACACTGTTATATTAATACACTTTTTACCTCTGTGATTAACTTGTATCTAACCCTTTGCAGACTGTCCCCTTGTTTCAGTTCTTTTAGCCAATCAGTGCTGAGTCATGAAGCACGATGTTATCTATATGGAACACATACACTAGTGCTATCTAGCTGTGAAAAACATTTCACTGAGATAAGAGGCAGCCTTTAGGGGTTTAGAGATTACCATATGACCCTAGCTTTGTTTAGCTTTCAACAAAGAATACCAAGAGAACAACACAAATTTGATGAAAAACAAATTGGAAAATTGTTTAAAATTGCATGCCCTATCCGAATCGTGAAAGTTTAATTTTGACTGTCTCTTTAAATATCTGTTATATGCTCTTTTTACACTGCTTTAGTAAACTAGCATCATTGTATAAATAATTTGGAAATCTCTACCGGTTAGATTTACATGTTGCTTTAGCCACTTACAGAGAGAGAAGTATAGGTGAGTGATCGAACAATGTCACATCAAATATATTCACTCTATGTACAGAGGGATTAATAGGGAAGAAACCAGAAAGTAGTCAATGAGAGACGAGGTATGCCTGGAAATGGAAAAAAACATGTAATCTTCAGGATTTCTATCTCTCCAGACATCCCTCATTCACAAGGCATTCAGAACTCTATACAATATATGGGACTCACATTCTTTGTGAATTGGAGGATTCTATCTTAAACCAGAATTTCCAAAACATATTTAGCAGGGTTTGTTGTGCTATAATGAAATCACTCCCTATCACTATAGGAAGGTCAACGTACTTCATTAATTTGTGTTGGAAAATGGATAAAAAAATCAAGTTAGCCCTCCAGAGGCCCATACTGGCTGCATAGGAAAAATATTAGGCCATATATTCCTAGGTGCAGGATAATAAGTCCCTCAGAATCAACTTCTTTTTTAATTATATTATAAGAGACTTTCTATAGCTACTCCTTTGGCTCTACATGCCTCATATGGAGTAAATATTACTTCGGAAACCCACCCCTGTTTTCAGTTTTTAGTGCTCAAACTAAGAAAGATGAGTTTCCCCAAGCACTGCTATATCTGTATGTTTTAATTTAAGGTATTTAAGAATGTTTCTTTCATTTGATAGTAGACGTAATGCCTCAAAGTTTAACGCTAATATATTTTGTTTAATCTCTTCCATGTCTACACGCAATAGTGACTAAGTTAGAGTGAGGAGTAACGTGTACCTATAACAAAAGTCTGGTAAAATGCTTGTTCAATGCCGCCCCTGCACATTCACAACCAATATGCCCCTAGCAGGGGGTGTCAGTTATCACGATCGGATCGGGATGATTGCAGTCCACCACCTCAGAGATGGCAGATCAGTTAAAGGATTACTTTCTGTTATAATTTTTAAGCTAAACAACTAACATATTAAAGTTAATAAACATTAATTAAAACCTACTAACCTATATTTTCTCCAAAATTAAGTTTCATAACGTTCTAAAAGTTATATCTTTTATTCGCCGATGGTGTCACGTTATCCTGCCCACTATTTTCAGCACTGCATGTTCAAAATACTTAAGCCAATAACTTTGTGTTTAAAGCGCCATTTTGAAACCTAGGTATTGTAAACGGATTGGTACAGAGCAAAGGATACCCACGGAGTGGGTTTGGAAAACAATTAAATTTGCAGACAAGATTTCTGATATACGGTAGAGATATGTTAATGAAATGCTATTGATAAAAAGCGTATTTGGGGTAGTTAGTTAGTAACAGGCATAGAAAATATTTACTTACAGTGGCCCTTTAAGGAGCAGCGGTCTTAAGATTGCCGCTTCTTTACTCCTGTTTCCGGTGAGCCGGAAGGCTCACGAGGAATAAGCCGCATCAACTGCATAGTAAATCGGACCCAAAGGGTCAATAAATGTAAAGAAAATATTTTTATTTAAATGCTTTATTTGATTTTCATATAGTTATTGAAATGATCTGTTATTGCACTATTTTTTATTAGGTGGCCATGCAACAAAGTTGCAGGACAACCTATTGTTATTGTCAGGATTATTATTATTATTATTATTATTTTTTTTATTATTATTATTATTATTATTATTATTATTATTCCGCCACTTTTTCTATTGCCCATAACTTTTGAACTGCTAAAGCAAAGTTCTTGAAATCAGGTATGCTAGTACAGCCTATTGCTCTGCTACATCTTATGCAATATTGAACTCATAGGTCATAAGGTTACGCAGCCATATTGCTTTTTGGGACAAATTTCGATAAACGCTTAATAATCTTTATCTCTGTAACTGCTAATGTTACAACTTTGAAACTTGCTGTGCTCAGTGCTGCTATGAACTAGATTTGCCATTGCTCAACAATCTTTAAACATCTTCTTCTCTTAAACCGCTTAGTGCAATAAAGTGCAATTTTGCACATATGCTCCTTGCAAGGTCCTCTACCAAGTTTGTTAAAATTGCGATTTTTCCATAATCAACATGGCTGCTGTGAGACATTAACCTTTTTATCGCCATTTAATTGCGAAATTTTGCACTTTATACATTAGTTTTGCAATGTTTAACAATATTACAGTGTAATAGACACATGATTACACATAGTCATAACCCTTAAAGACAATATTGCAGTTAAAATTCGCATTGCGCAATCGCCTTCGTGAAATAAAACATTTGCAAATTTTCATGAAACTTCTGCAAATTGTAGAGGTCTATAGTGAGCATTAGTTTGTGCAATTTGAAAGCCATACATTGCATAGCTTGGCGGCCATCTTGTTTCGTATGCGCCATTTTTACAAACTATAAAAATCTTCTTCTCCGAAACCGCTTATGGGACAGACTTGAAATTTTGTTTATAGAGTTATCTTATGACTAACATTCAGATTTGTTCAAGACAAGTTGATACGTCATGTGGTTTGGCAGCCATTTTGAATTGTTCAAAATTGCTTAACGATATTTTTAAACTAATAATAAAACAAAAACCGTTTCACAAAAATGCTTTATTTTTGCCATGTTTATTGACATCTATAGTGAGCACTATTGTGCGTAATATGGAGGCTGTATATCTTACGATCGGGCAGCAATATTGGTTTACGTGAAAATTTCGAAAGTCTATTTTCTCTGCAACCGCTTATGTAAGAACTGTGAAATTTGCTGTACGGTCTTATATTGTGACCTAGATTGACAATTGCTAATTAGGAGAGAATCAGTCACATAATGCGGCCTCTTTTGAGTCAATTGCTCACAAAACACAAATTACTTATGCTAAACTCTTGAAATCAGGTATGCTGGTACAGCCTATGCAATGCTTTATCTCATGCAATATTGAACTCATAGGTCATAAGGTTACGCAGCCATATTGTTTTTTGCGAGAAATTTCGAGAACTGCTTAATAATCTTTAGCCCTGGAACTGCTTATGTTGCAACTTTGAAACTTGCTGTGCTTAGTGCTGCTATGACCTAGATTTGCCATTGCTCAACAGAAGTGCCTTGGTCACATGATGTAGCAGCCATCTTGCATTTTGCGACAATCTTTAAACATCTTCTTCTCTTAAACCGCTTAGTGCAAAAAAGCGCAATGTTACATGTATGCTCCTTGCAAGGTCCTCTACCAAGTTTGTTAAAATTGCGATTTTTCCATAATCAACATGGATGCTGTGAGACATTAACCTTTTAATCGCCATTTAACCCCTTAACGACCGTGGGGGAGGGAAGGGAGCTGTTTGGGAGGGAGGGATCAGGGGTGGGATGTGTCAGGTGGGAGGCTGATCTCTACACTAAAGCTAAAATTAACCCTGCAAGCTCCCTACAAACTCCCTAATTAACCCCTTCACTGCTAGCCATAATACACGTGTGAGGCGCAGCAGCATTTAGCGGTCTTCTAATTACCAGAAAGCAATGCCAAAGTCATATATGTCTGCTATTTCTGAACAAAGGAGATCCCAGAGAAGCATTTACAACCATTTGTACCATAATTGCACAAACTGTTTGTAAATGTTTTCAGTGAGAAACCTAAAATTGTGAAAAATGTAACTTTTTTTTTTTAATTTGATCGCATTTGGCGGTAAAATGGTGGCATGAAATATACCAAAATGGGCCTAGATCAATACTTTGGGTTGTGTACTACACTATACTAAAGCTAAAATTAACCATACAAGCTCCCAACAAGCTCCCTAATTAACCCCTGCACTGCTGGGCATAATACACGTGTGGTGCGCAGCAGCATTTAGTGGCCTTCTAATTACCAAAAAGCAATGCCAAAGCCATATATGGCTGCTATTTCTGAACAAAGGGGATCCCAGAGAAGCATTTACAACCATTTGTGCCATAATTGCACAAGCTGTTTGTAAATCATTTCAGTGAGAAACCTAAAATTGTGAAAAATTTAGCGTTTTTTTTTATTTGATCGCATTTGGCGTGAAATGGTGGCATGAAATATACCAAAATTGGCCTAGATCAATACTTGGGGTTGTCTACTACACTACACTAAAGCTAAAATTAACCCTACAAGCTCCCTAAAAGCTCCCTAATTAACCCCTTAACTGCTGGGCATAATACACGTGTGGTGCGCAGTGGCATTTAGCGACCTTCTAATTACCAAAAAGCAACGCCAAAGCTATATATGTCTGCTATTTCTGAACAAAGGGGATCCCAGAGAAGAATTTACAACCATTTATGCCATAATTGCACAAGCTGTTTGTAAATAATTTCAGTGAGACACCGAAAGTTTGTGAAAAAAATTGTGAAAAAGTGAACGATTTTTTGTATTTGATCGCATTTGGCGGGGGAATGGTGGAATGAAATATACCAAAATTGGCCTAGATCAATACTTTGGGATGTCTACTAAAAAAAATATATATATACATGTCAAGGGATATTCAGCGATTCTAATGTTATTAGTGTTCTAATGTAACTAGCGCTAATTTTGAAAAAAAATGGTTTGGAAATAGCAAAGTGCTACTTGTATTTATGGCCCTATAACTTGCAAAAAAAGCAAAGAAGATGTAAACATTGAGTATTTCTAAACTCAGGACAAAATTTAGAAACTATTTAGCATGGGTGTTTTTTGATGGTTGTAGATATGTAACAGATTTTTGGGGTCAAAGTTAGAAAAAGTGTGTTTTTTTCCATTTTTCCTCATATTTTATAATTTTTTTTATAGTAAATTATAAGATATGATGAAAATAATGGTATCTTTAGAAAGTCCATTTAATGGCGAGAAAAACGGTAAATAATATGTGTGGGTACAGTAAATGAGCAAGAGGAAAATTACAGCTAAACACAAACACCGCAAAAATGTAAAAATAGCCTTGGTCCCAAACAGACAGAAAATGGAAAAGTGCTGTGGTCATTAAGGGGTTAAAAGCGTCATTTTGCACTTTAGACATTAGTTTTACAATATTTAACAATATAACAGTGTAATAGACACATGATTACACATAGTCATAACCCTCAAAGACAATATTGCAGTTAAAATTCGAACTGCGCAATCGCCTTCGTGAAATAAAACATTTGCAAATTTTCATGAAACTTCTGAAAATTGTAGAGGTCTATAGTGAGCATTAGTATATGCAATTTGAAAGCCATACATTGCATAGCTTGGTGGCCGTTTTGTTTCGTATGCACTGTTTTTAAAAGCTACAAAAATCTTCTTCTCCTAAACCGCTTATGGCACAGACTTCAAATTTTGTTTACAGAGTTATCTTATGACTAACATTCAGATTTGTTCAAGAGAAGTTGATAGGTCATGTGGTTTGGCAGCTATTTTGAGTTCAAAAACGCTTAACGATATTTTTAAATTATTAATAAAACAACAACCATTTCGCGAAAATGCTTTATTTTTGCCATGTGTATTGCCATCTATATTGAGAACTATTGTGCATAATATGGAGGCTTTATATTATATGATCTGGCAGCCATTTTGTTTTACGCGAAAATTTCAAAAATCTATTTTCTCTGCAACCACTTATGTTAGAACTGTGAAACTTGCTGTATAACCTTATATTGTGACCTAGATACACAGTTGTTCATGTTGATGGAATTAGTTACAAGCTGTGGCAGCCATATTGATTTACGTGAAAATTTTGAAAATGTGATTTCTTTGCAACTGCTTATGTTAAATCTTTGAAATTTGCTGTATAGCTATATATTGTGACTTAGCAGCTTGTATGCCATTGCAAAGTCGATGCGCATGTCCACCTCTATCGCTGCTTGCAGCTATATTTTTAGGTGGCCATGCAACGAAGTTGCAGGACAACCAATTGTTATTGTCAGGATTATTATTATTAGGTGGCCATGCAACGAAGTTGCAGGACAACCTATTGTTATTGTTAGGATTATTATTATTATTATTCTTTTTATTCCGCCAAGCTTTTTATTCAATTGCCCATAACTGCTTAACTGCTTGTGCAAAGCTCTTGAAATCAGGTATGCTGGTACATCCTATTGCTCTGCTACATCTCATGCAAAATTGAACTCATAGGTCACATGCTCTGGCAGCCATATTGCTTTTTGCGACAAATTTCAACAAACGCTTAAAAATCTTTAGCTCTGGAACTGCTTATGTTACAACTTTGAAACTTGCTGTGCTTAGTGCTACTATGACCTAGATTTGCTGTTGCTCAAGAGAAGTGCCTCGGTCACATGATGTGGCAGCCATCTTGCATTTTGCGAAAATCTTCAAACATCTTCTTCTCTTAAACCGCTTAGTGCAATGATGCACAATTTTGCACAAATGCTCCTTGCAAGTTCCTCTACCAAGTTTGTTCAAACTGCGATTTTTCCATAATCAACATGGCTGCCGTGAGACATTAACCTTTTTATCGACATTTAATTGCGTAAATTTGCACTTTATACATTAGTTTTTCAATATTTAACAATATTACAGTGTAATAGACACATGATTACACATAGTCATAACCCTTAAAGACAATATTGCAGTTAAAATTCGCACTGCGCAGTCGCCTTCGTGAAATAAAACATTTGCACATTTTCATGAAACTTCTGCAAATTGTAGAGGTCTATGGTGAGCATTAGTGTGTCCAATTTGAAAGCCATACATTGCACAGTGTGGCGGCCATTTTGTTTCATATGCGCTGTTTTTAAAAACTACAAAAATCTTCTTCTCCGAAACCGCTTATTAGACAGACGTGAAACTTGGTTTGTAGAGTTATCTTATGACCAATATTCAGATTTGTTCAAGAGACGTCAATTGGTCATATGGTTTGGCAGCCATTTTGAATTGTTCAAAATTGCTTAACGATATATTTAAATCAATAATAAAACAAAAACCGTTTTACAAAAATGCTTTATTTTTGCCATGTTTATTGACATCTATAGTGAGCACTATTGTGCGTAATATGGAGGCTGTATATCTTACGATCGGGCAGCCATATTGGTTTACGCGAAAATACCGAAAGTCTATTTTCTTTGCAACCGCTTATGTAAGAACTGTGAAATTTGCTGTACTCTCTTATATTGCGACCTAGATTCACAATTGCTCATTAGGAGAGAATCAGTCACATGATGCGGCAGCAATATCGGTTTTAAGTTTATGGTAATTATTTGTAATTCAATTCTGCCTCTTTTGAGTCAATTGCTCACAGAACACAAATTACTTATGCTAAACTCTTGAAATCAGGTATGCTGGTACAGCCTATTGCAATGCTACATCTCATGCAATATTGAACTCATAGGCCATAAGGTTACGCAGCCATATTGTTTTCTGCAACAAATTTTGAGAACTGCTTAATAATCTTTAGCTCTGGAACTGCTTATGTTACAGTTTTGAAAATTGCTGTGCTCAGTGCTGCTATGACCTCGATTTGCCATTGCTCAACAGAAGTGCATTAGTCACATGATGTAGCAGCCATCTTGGATTTTGCGAAAATTTTTAAACATCTTCTTCTCTTAAACCGCTTAGTGCAATAAAGTGCAATTTTGCACATATGCTCATTGCAAGGTCCTCTACCAAGTTTGTTAAAATTGCGATTTTTCCATAATCAACATGGCTGCTGTGAGACATTAACTTTTTTATCGCCATTTAATTGTGTAAATTTTGCACTTTATACATTAGTTTTACAATATTTAACAATATTACAGTGTAATAGACACATGATTACGCATAGTCATAACCCTTAAAGACAATATTGCAGTTGAAATTCGCATTGCGCAGTCGCCTTCGTGAAATAAAACATTTGCAAATTTTCATGAAACTTATGCACATTGTAGAGGTCTATAGTGAGCATAAGTATGTGCAATTTGAAAGCCATACATTGCATAGCTTGGCGGCCATTTTGTTTTCGTATGCTCCATTTTTAAAAACTAAAAAAAATCTTCTTCTCCGAAACCGCTTATGGGACAGACTTGAAATTTTGTTTATAGAGTTATCTTATGGTTAACATTCAGATTTGTTCAAGAGAAGTTGATATGTCATGTGGTTTGGCAGCCATTTTGAATTGTTCAAAAACGCTTAACGATATTATTAAACTAATAATAAAATAAAAACCATTTTACAAAAATGCTTTATTTTTGCCATGTTTATTGACATCTATGGTGACAATTATTGTGCATAATATGGAGGCTGTATATCATATGATCTGGCAGCCATTTTGTTTTATGCGAATATTTTGAAAATCTATTTTCTCTGCAACTGCTTATGTTAGAACTGTGAAGCTTGCTGTATAACCTTATATTGTGACCTACAGTCACAGTTGGTCATGTTGAAGAAATTGGTCACAAGCTGTGGCAGCCATATTGGTTTACGTGAAAATTTCAAAAACGTGTTTTCTTTCCAACCGCTTATGTTAAAGCTGTGAAATTTGCTGTATAACCATATATTGTCACCTAGAGTTACATCTGATCGTGATGAAAGTATTGGTCATATAGTGGGGCAGCCATCTTGAAAAACGCAAAAATTTTGAAAACGTGTTATCTTTGCAACTGCTAATGTTAGAATTGTAAAAACTTCTATAAAGCTTTAATTTGTGACTTAGCTGCTTATATGTCATTGCAATGTCAATGCGCATGGCCACCTCTATCGCTGCTTGCAGCTATTTAGGTGGCCAAGCACTATAGTGCTGGACACCTATTGTTTTTGCTCAGATTATTATTATTATTATTTTTATTATTATTATTATTATTATTATTATTATTATTATTATTTTTCCGCCGTTTTTTTCAAATGCTTATAATAACAGCATAACTCAAAAACTCATGAAACTTGGCACAGTGCTAGAGATCTATGCTGTGCATATTCCTATGCAATATAAATCTCTTAGGTCATGTGATCTAGCAGCCATATTGTTTTTTGCGACAAATTTTCACAAACACTTGAAAATCTTCTTCTCCGGAACCGCTTATGTTACAGTTGTGAAACTTGCTGTGTGTAATGCTGTACTGACCTAGAATAAAGTTTGTTCAAGAGAAGTGATTTGGTCACATGATCTAGCTGCCATTTTGAAATGTGCGAAAATCTTTAAACATCTTCTTTTCTGAAACCACTAAGTGCAATAAAGCGCAATTTTGCACATGTACTCTTTGCGAGTTCATCTACCAAGATTGTTAAAACTGCTAATTTTCCATAATCAACATGGCTGCTATGAGCAATTCGCCTTTTTATCGCTGTTTAATTGCGTAAATTTGCACTTTATGCATTATATTTACACTATTTAACTATATTACAGTGCAGCAGACACATGATTACACATAGTTATGACCCCTAAAGGCAATATTGCAGTTAAAATTCGCACTGCGCAGTCGCCTTCGTGAAATAAAACATTTGCAAATTTTCATGAAACTTCTGCAAATTGTAGAGGTCTATAGTGAGCATTAGTATGTGCAATTTGAAAGCCATACATTGCATAGCTTGGCGGCCATTTTGTTTCGAATGCGCTGTTTTTAAAAACTACAAAAATCTTCTTCTCCGAAACCGCTTATGGCACAGACTTGAAATTTTGTTTATAAAGTTATCTTATGACTAACATTCAGATTTGTTCAAGAGAAGTTGATACGTCATGTTGTTTGGCAGCCATTTTGAATTGTTCAACAATGCTTAACGATATTTTTAAATTAATAATAAAACAAAAACCGTTTTACCAAAATGCTTTATTTTTGCCATGCTTATTGACATCTGTGGTGTCAACTATTGTGCATAATTTGGAGACTGTATATCATATATTCTGGCAGCCATTTTGTTTTTTGCGAAAATTTCGAAAATCTATTTTCTCTGCAACCACTTATGTTAGAACTGTGAAACTTTATGTATAACCTTATATTGTGACATAGAGTTACATCTGTTCATGTTGAAAGTATTGGTCACATGGTATGGCCGCCATCTTGAATAGCGCAAAAACTTCGAAAATGTGTTTTCTTTGCAACCGCTTATGTTAAAGCTTTGAAATTTGCTGTATAACCATATAATGTGACCTAGATTTACATCTGTTCATGCTGAAAGTATTGGTCATATAGTGTGGCAGCCATCTTTAAAAACGCAATAATTTCAAAAAAGTGTTTTCTTTCCAACTGTTTATCTTAGAACTGCAAAAACGTGCTTTATAGCTATTTTTGTGACTTAGCTGCTTGTATGCAATTGCATAGGCAATGCGCTTGGCCACCTCTATTGCTGCTTGCAGCTATATTTTTTATTATTATTATTCCGCCAAACTTATTCTATTGCCCATAACTCTTGAACTGCTAAAGCATAGCTCTTGAAATCAGGTATGCTGATACAGCCTATTGCTCTGCTACATCTCATGCAATATTGAACTCATAGATCATAAGGTTACGCAGCCATATTGTTTTTTGCGACAAATTTCGAGAACTGCTTAATAATCTTTATCTCTGGAACTGCTTATGTTACAGTTTTGAAACTTGCTGTGCTCAGTGCTGCTATGACCTAGATTTGCCATTGCTCAACAGAAGTGCATTAGTCACATGATGTAGCAGCCATCTTGGATTTTGCGAAAATCTTTAAACATCTTCTTCTCTTAAACCGCTTAGTACAATAAAGCGCAATTTTGCACATATGCTCATTGCAAGGTCCTCTACCAAGTTTGTTAAAATTGCGATTTTTCCATAATCAACATGGCTGCTGTGAGACATTAACCTTTTTATCGCCATTTAATTGCGTACATTTTGCACTTTATACATTAGTTTTACAATATTTAACAATATTACAGTGTAATAGACACATGATTACACATAGTCATAACCCTTAAAGACAATATTGCAGTTAAAATTCGCATTGCGCAGTCGCCTTCGTGAAATAAAACATTTGCAAATTTTCATGAAACTTATGCACATTGTAGAGGTCTACATAAGTATGTGCAATTTGAAAGCCATACATTGCATAGCTTGGCGGCCATTTTGTTTTGTATGCGCCATTTTTAAAAACTAAAAAAATCTTCTTCTCCGAAACCGCTTATGGGACAGACTTGAAATTTTGTTTACAGAGTTATCTTATGACTAACATTCAGATTTGTTCAAGAGAAGTTGATACATCATGTGGTTTGGCAGCCATTTTGAATTGTTCAAAAACGCTTAACAATATAATTAAACTAATAATAAAATAAAAACCATTTTACAAAAATGCTTTATTTTTGCCATGTTTATTGACATCTATGGTGACAATTATTGTGCATAATATGGAGGCTGTATCATATGATCTGGCAGCCATTTTGTTTTATGCAAATATTTTGAAAATCTATTTTCTCTGCAACTGCTTATGTTAGAACTGTGAAACTTGCTGTATAACCTTATATTGTGACCTACAGTCACAGTTGTTCATGTTGAAGGAATTGGTCACAAGCTGTGGCAGCCATATTGGTTTACGCGCAAATTTCGAAAACGTGTTTGCTTTCCAACCGCTTATGTTAAAGCTGTGAAATTTGCTGTATAACCATATATTGTCACCTAGAGTTACATCTGATCGTGATGAAAGTATTGGTCATATAGTGGGGCAGCCATCTTGAAAAACGCAAACATTTTCTATAAAGCTCTATATTGTGACTTAGCTGCTTGTATGTTATTGCAATGTCGATGCGCATGGCCACCTCTATCGCTGCTTGCAGCTATATTTTTCTATATATTTGCTACTGCAATCAATTAGCTTTTCCAAGTAATAATACGCCATAGAGTACTCAGTACATGTAGGGGAAAAAATATAAAAGGGAAACAGTTTCCACTTTAATCCCTTTGAAAGCTTTATTTATTTATTTTTTAATATTGCTGCTTAAATAGCCTTGTAACAAACAATATAGCTATAGATACTTCATAACTTTTAAGATGATCCTCACATAACAGAGAGGGATAAAAATAAATTATATATAAAGTAATTTGCTTTATTCCTTACACAAATAAATGATATTGGAAAGAATTTACTTTATTCTTTACACAAAGGCAATGGAGTCCATATGACTCACATACTGTAATAGCAATTAGAAAGAAAAACATGCATTTAAAGGATAAACAGAGATGCAGTCATGAACAGTCCTGTTACATATAGTTTAATAAGACCAACATGGGATACAGATTCATTTTCATGGTAGTTCTTTCAACTGCCAATAAAATCCATCATGTGTTCTATATTGGGTCACAGGCAACACCATTTAATTTTCCAATTATAAGTAGCAATTCTATGTATCTCTCTCTTAGCTTTTTAAAGGGTTAGTACTTCAGTGTGATTAGTTATAGAGGCCTATTTACTAAAGGTCTTGCAGACCTGATCCGACAGTGCGAATCAGGTCTGCAAGACCTTGCTGAACTGCGGAGAGCAATACGCTCTCCGTATTCAGCATTGCACCAGCAGCTCACAAGAGCTGCTGGTGCAACGCTGCCCCCTGCAGACTCGCGGCCAATGGGCTGCCAGCAGGGGGTGTCAATCAACCTGATCGTACTCAATCGGGTTGAATTCCGGTGATTCCTGTCCGCCTGCTCAGAGCAGGTGGACAAGATTATGGAGCTGCGGTCTTTGTGACCGCTGCTTCATAACTGCTGTTTCTGGTGAGTCTGAAGACCCTCCAGAAACACGGGCCCACAAGCTCCTTACGGAGCTTGATAAATGGGCCTCATTCTTTTCTTCTGATCTTTTTTGAGATTCAGCTATCATGTTTTATAGGTCTTTAAAGCTTTTATTTATTTTTTTATAGCACCTACAATCTCTATTGTAAATCTGGTAATAAGGTTTCTTCATATGAGGTTGGGAGGCTTCTTATATAATATGTATTTGAAATGTTATGTTTAGAATTGTTAAATGCAAATTCTGCTAATGATAGGAAGGTATCTCAGCCATCTTGTAAATAGGAGGTGTAACACTTTGAGGTGCTGCTCTTGAGTCCTATCCAGTTTGTCTGTTTAAAAAATAGTTTGAGAATGAAACATTGTTTACAGTTTGTGTTGTATCTTTAGTGAGGGAAAAACATTTTACGTTGAAACCTAATTAATCACCAGTGTAACTAAACTTCTATGCGCTAAACGTCTTCTAAATCTACTCCTAGAAATGCTAACAATATAAGTGCTATGGAGGAGTTTGCAGTATCATTTAGGACCCGATTCTCTAAAGATGTGGTCTGGTGAGATTCTATAAGATGCCTTATAAAGCCCTCAGGGGCACTTTTTTATAGGCAATTAGACTTGTTAGAACTGTGTATCTAGACATGGTCCACCCTCTCCTTTTTGACGTGTATAATCAGCCTAATTTACATTTCACAGGAAAAGCAGCTTTTGTCAGGAATGGGAAACCAAGGCACTCTTTACCTCCTTAAATTCCTGACTAACTTCACATGTAAATCAATAGTAGTGCAGGGGAGAAAAAAAGAGAAAAACAAATTAAAGGGAGTAATACATTTGTATATATACCATATACCTAGCTGTACAAAGAAGATGGTTAAAGTGAAAGTCAAATTGGATGAATTAGTGCCCGGTTTTTAATACATCTGTTAAAAACAAGGGCACTTTATTTCATCAAAATTGACAGTTCACTCCTTTTCTTCAAAAACTTATCTTTTAATCCTGAAGGCCGCTCCCGCTATTCCCTCGGCCGCTGGAAGTCTCTTCATATGTCAGAAATGACGAATCCGGCTTCCTCCAATTACGGCTTTCCCCCCGAGGGGATCGTGGCCTGATGCATCGCCGTGATTGGAGGAAGCCGGGTTTGTCATTTTGGACCCAGGAAGAGGACTTGTGACGGGCGTAGGAAGCTCTGCAGCACCTGACAGAATTAAAAGGTATGTTTTTGAAGAAAAGGAGTGAAATGTCAATTTTGATTAATTAAAGTGCCCTTGTTTTTAATAGGTTTATTAAAAAACGGGCACTAATTCATCCAAATTGACCATCACTTTAACATAAGGAGGAATGTTGTCTTTCTTTGTTTAGAGTATATCAGTATATAATCCACAAATGCAATTATGCATGAATACATCAAGTACCAAAGTATCTTGTAAAAGATTTGGTGTAAAGATGCAGGAACAATGCAAGGACCAACTGGTGTAATGAGGTATTAAGTAAATGAGATTATAGAATAAATTAGAAAGTTTAATTTTATATTCTCTTTCTGAATCATTAAAAGGGAAATTAAACACAAAATAAATGCTAGATAGAATGATGCATTCAAAGAAAAGATTAGTCTGAGACTAACATGTAGATGTATTTTTTTAGGTTTGATTAGATGTTTAAATATTGACAAAATAAGTGTAAAGTTTTGGTGCTCTTAAAACAATGGAAGCTGCCATGTTATAATTTAGGTTACCTTCTCTGCTGTGGCCAATTAGGGACAGTTATAAATAGGTCTCTAGGGTGTGTAGCCAATAGTTGTGTGGAACATAACAGTGTTCCACACTTCCATTTCTAATAGCTATTGAAAAGCTCACAATTCCAGAATGAAATTACAGGAAAGGGGGACAAAATAAATAATGAAAGTATATTGTAGAGTTTTTTTATATATATATATACAATTTATTATTTGATATTAATATCGCAAAATGTTTAATGTCCCTTAATAGACAAAATTGGGTTCCATGTAATTTTACTTATGCGAGCCTGCGTCACTGGACCTTTTGAAGCTGCATTCGCAACATATCAAATATAGCATTATGTCTTGAACTAGTAAAAACTCATCTAAGCATTTCACTTAAAATAAGTTGTATTTATGTTTAGATTGTATGTGCTGAGAATTTGAGCCCAGAGGGGAAGAAATAAAGAGCTCAGTGCTTGTTTGCTGATGCTCAGGACAGAATCACAGAGAGGAATAATAAACAAATCTTCCTGCTAGCAGCACAGGGGTTAATCAACAGTTCAGCAATGATTTGGAAGTGTTCAGGGAATATATAGCACCGCTTATTTCCAGCAGTAAAAAGGTTAACATTCTGTTACTCTGGAGATTTGTCTGATAACAAGCTTCTGGAATTAATGTCTCTAATTTGATCCGCAACACTCCTGACTCCAAGCTCTGCAAAGAGGAGAACAGGTAACTGGGGAATATATTAATGCTGTAGTTAGTGTCCTTTCAAGTCAGTGGCACAGGCAACCAGACCGTAACAATATCACAACAAGCAAGGCAAGTCGGTAAATAGTGCAGTTTAAATTGACACTATACTGTAAAATTGTTTCTCCCTTAATGTGTTTCCAATTACTTTTTTTGTTACCAACTGCAGAGTATAAAATGTATGAGAATTTGCTTTTAAAGGTTTATTTGTCTATATGAAATAGCTGATTTTGTGTTTTGAAGCCACAACCTAATAAAATGGGTTGAGCTTGTAGGTACTCATTACTTTATAGCATTGTGTACATATAAATGCTTCTTTATCTTATATCTGTCCGTAAACCAATCACCAATACTTGGGGAGAACCCAGCTGGGAATGTAATTTCTACGTCTGGCTGTGTTTACACAGCTTATCTATAGCTTGGACCTATGGCCAGAAACCTTCAGAATAGATGGGACTAAATCAATTATTTCAAATGCTAATATAAGGGTAAAGGAAATACTTGTAACATTTTTAATACACTCCAGCAGGTAAAGTGGATCATTGGGAACAAATTAAAGAGGAGAACATGTTTGAGTTAACTGTCCCTTTAACTAGCACCTAGAAGCCTAGGGAAAACAGAGCTGGTCTCCGTTGAGCCACAACTGGATTTGCACGAGGTTGTAAAACAAAAATGTTGTCGGAAGGCTTATGGACAGTTTCTGATGGTTCCACAATTACCAGCAGCCGCGCCCCTATTTGAATTACAATAGCATATTTATGTGGTGTTGTTTATGTATTATGAACATATACAGCATCCAAGGGCAGACTCAAGTATAGTAATATGGAATAAGGGAACAATTTAAATGTTACAATTGCCACACTACAAACGCAATATAATATTGCTCTCAGATCTTTGATGTTGCATAGATTATCCTTACATCCAATGTCTTGAACTGACACATTGTAAAACCATTTATACAAGTTGAAAAGGACAATACAATGTAAACCCCTTAATTACTGCTGATGGACCATACATTTTTGCGGTCATTCCCATACTCCTTTATGTGGCCTCGGAAACAGCACAGGTCTTGCAGATGTTGGCAAGATCGCACTATAGGGCCGATTTATTATGCCCCGTATTGGCCGAAATATCTGTTTCTGGGCAAGCCTTTAACTGGAGTTGAGATGCAACGGTCTTAAGATCGCTGCTCCTTAACTCATACGCCTTCTATGAGGCAGCGGACAGCATTGTGTACGATCAGGTTGATTGAAACCCCCTGCTAGCAGACGATCTGCAGGGGGTGGCTGTCGGCATTTAGCAATGTCTGGAGGACATGATCAGCTACAGCGGATCATGTCTGGCGGACATGATCCACTACAGTGGATCATGTCTGCCAAACATTGATATATCAGCCCCTATATCTGTATGCCTCTGGAAATGAGGCATGCAGTACTAGCGCTGATTTGGCGCTGTCGGCAAAGCTGAGCTAGTAAACCCTGTAATGACCGTGCAATGTACAGGGTACATCAATCTTTAAGAGGTTAAATGAAAAAAAAATTAATTATAAAATTACTTTTAACATGGCATAATTACAATCCATTTGTGTCATTTTTCAACATGAAATAATTTTTTAAAGGGATATGACATCCTCATTTTTCAACAAAGGATACCAAGTGAACAAAACAAATTATATAATAAAAGTAATCTGGAAAGTTGTTTAAAATCACATGCTCTATCTGAATCATAAAAAAAAAAAACGTTGTTTCCTCTCCCATGATGCGTTTAAGTATTATGTGCCATTTGAATAATAAATATTTAAATAATTATTTAAAATATTATGTCTGCTAAAATTGTTATTGTTTAAAATGATAGATAACACCTTTACGACCGGTGAGCTGGTCGTACGTGCTCGTGCACGATTTCCCCATAGGAATCAACGGGGAGAGCTGGCTGAGAAAAAGTCTAACACCTGCAAAAAATCAGCGTAAAACTCACTAACGCAGCCCCATTGATTCCTATGGGGAAATAAAATTTATGTTTACACCTAACACCCTAACATGAACCCCGAGTCTAAACACCCCTAATCTTACACTTATTAACCCCTAATCTGCTGCCTCAGACATAGCCGACACCTACATTATACTTATTAACCCCTAATCTGCCGCTCCGGACACCGCCGCCAACTACATTATATGTATTAACCCCTAATCTGCCGCCCCCAATGTCGCCGCAACCTACCTCCACTTATTAACCCCTAATCTGCCGCCCCCAATGTCGCCGCCACTATAATAAACATATTAACCCCTAAACCGCCGCACTCCCGCCTCGCAAACATTATTTAAATATTATTAACCCCTAATCTGCCGTCCCTAACATCGCCACCACCTACCTACATTTATTAACCCCTAATATGCCGCCCTCAACGTCGCCGCCACTATACTAAATGTATTAACCCCGAAACCTAAGTCTAAACCTAACCCTAACACCCCCTAACTTAAATATAATTACTATAAATCTAAATAAAAATTAATATTATTACCTAAATAATTCCTATTTAAAACTAAATACTTATCTATAAAATAAACCCTAATCTAGCTACAATATAACTAATAGTTACATTGTAGCTATCTTAGGGTTTCTTTTTATTTTACAGGCACGTTTGTATTTATTTTAACTAGGTACAATAGTTATTAAATATTTAATAACTACCTAGCTAAAATAAATACAAAAGTACCTGTAAAATAAAACCTAACTGAAGTTACAATAACACCTAACACTACACTATAATTAAATAAATTTACTAAATTAAAAACAATAAAATAAAATAAATTAAATTAGCTAAAGTACAAAACAAAACAAAACACTAAATTATAGAAAACAATAAACAAATTACAAGATATTTAAACTAATTACACCTAATCTAATAGCCCTATCAAAATAAAAAAAATCCCCCCCAAAATAAAAAAACCCTAGCCTAAACTAAACTATCAATAGCCCTTAAAAGGGCCTTTTTCAGGGCTTTGCCCCAAAGTAATCAGCTCTTTTACCTGTAAATAAAAAATACAAACAACCCCCCAACAGTAAAACCCACCAGCCACAAAACCAACCCCCCAAATAAAATACTAACTAAAGAAACCTAAGCTCCCCATTGCCCTTAAAAGGGCATTTGTATGGGCATTGCCCTGAAAAGGGCAGTTAGCTCTATTGCAGGCCCAAACCCTAACCTAAAAATAAAACCCAGCCCAATACACCCTTAAAGAAACCTAACACTAACCCCCTGAAGATCGACTTACTGTTCTAAAGACCGGACATCCATCTTCAAGGAAGCAGCTGAAGTCTTCATCCAACCGGGCCGAAGTCCTCAATGAAGCCAGGAGAAGTCTTCCTCCAGACGGGCAGATGTCTTCATCCAGACGGCATCTTCTATCTTCATCCATCCGACGTGGAGCATCTTCTTCTTCCGACGACTACCCGACGAATGAAGGTTCCTTTAAGTGACGTCATCCAAGATGGCATCCCTTAGAGTCCGATTGGCTGATAGAATTCTATCAGCCAATCGGAATTAAGGTAGAAAAAATCCTATTGGCTGATGCAATCAGTCAATAGGATTGAAGTTCAATCCTATTGGCTGATTGCATCAGCCAATAGGATTTTTTCTACCTTAATTCAGATTGGCTGATAGAATTCTATCAGCCAATCGGAATCTAAGGGGCGCCATTTTGGATGACGTCACTTAAAGGAACCTTCATTCATCTGGTAGTCGTCGGAAGAAGAGGATGCTCCTCGTCGGATGTCTTGAAGATGGAGCCGCTCCACGTTGGATGGATGAAGATAGAAGATGCCGTTTGGATGAAGACTTCTGCCCGTCTGGAGGACCACTTCGCCCCGGCTTGGATGAAGACTTCTCCTGGCTTCCTTGAGGCCTTTGGCCCGGTTGGATGAAGACTTCTGCCGCTTCCTTGAGGATGGATGTCCGGTCTTCAGAACTGTAAGTCGATCTTCAGGGGGTTAGTGTTAGGTTTTTTTAAGGGTGTATTGGGTGGGTTTTATTTTTAGATTAGGAGTTTGGGCCGCAAAAGAGCTAACTGCTCTTTTAAGGGCAATGCCCATTCAAATGCCCTTTTCAGGGCAATGGGGAGCTTAGGTTTTTTTAGTTAGGGTTTTATTTGGGGGGTTTGTTGTGTGGGTGGTGGGTTTTGCTGTAGGGGGGGTTGTTTGTATTTTTTTTACAGGTAAAAGAGCTGATTACTTTGGGGCAATGCCCCACAAAGGCTCGTTTAAGGGCTATTGATAGTTTAGTTTAGGCTAGGGGTTTTTTTTATTTTTTGGGGGGGGGCTTTTTTATTTTGATAGGGCTATAAGATTAAGTGTAATTAGTTTAAAGATCTGACATTTGTTTTTATTTTCTGTAATTTAGTGTTTGTTTCTTTTGTATGTTAGCTAATTTAATTTAATTTTTTTAATTTTTTTAATTTAGTTAATTGATTTAATTGTAGTGTAAAGTTAGGTGTTATTGTAACTTAGGTTAGGTTTTATTTTACAGGTACTTTTGTATTTATTTTAGCTAGCTAGTTATTAAATAGTTAATGACTGTTTAGTAACTATTCTACCTAGTTAAAATAAATACAAACTAGCCTGTAAAATAAAAATAAACCCTAAGTTAGCTACAATGTATCTATTAGTTATATTGTAGCTAGCTTAGGGTTTATTTTACAGGTAAGTATTTAGTTTTAAATAGGAATTAGTTAGGTAATGATAGTAATTTTATTTAGATTTATTTAAATTATATTTAAGTTAGGGGGTGTTAGGGTTAGGGGTTAATAAATTTAGAATAGTGGTGGCGACATTGGGGGCGGCAGATTAGGGGTTAATAAGTTTAGGTAGGTTGCGGCGACATTGGGGCAGCAGATTAGGGGTTAATAAAAATAATGTAGGCGTCAGCGATGTTGGGGCAACAGATTAGGGGTTTATAAGTATAATGTAGGTGGCGGCGATGTCCGGAGTGGCAGATTAGGGGTTAATAAGTATAATGTAGATGGTGGCGATGTAAGGGATGGCAGATTAGGGGTTAATAATATTTAACTAGTGTTTGCGAGGCAGGAGTGCGGCGGTTTAGGGGTTAATATGTTTATTATAGTGGCGGCGATGTCCGGAGCGGCAGATTAGGGGTTAAAAATTTAATTTTAGTGTTTGCAATGCGGGAGGGCCTCGGTTTAGGGGTTAATAGGTAGTTTATGGGTGTTAGTGTACATTTTAGCACTTTAGTTATGAGTTTTATGCTACAGCGTTGTACCATAAAACTCTTAAAGGGACAGTCAGGTCCAAAAAAAAATTTTTTTTAAACAACTTTCCAATTTACTTTTATCAACAATTTTGCTTTGTTCTCTTGGTATTCTAGTTGAAAGCTAAACCTAGGAAGGCCCATATGATCATTTCTAAGCCCTTGAAGGCCGCCTCTATTTTATTTACTTTTCACAGCGGGGGAGAGCAAGCTCATGTAGGCCATATAGATAGCATTGTGATCACGCCCGTAGCTAGTGGCAGACACTGCACTAATTGGCTAACATGCAAGTCAATAGATAATAACTAAAAGTCATGTGATTAGGGGCGGTCAGAAGATGCTTAGATACAAGTTAGTCACAGAGGTAAAAAGTGTATTAATATAACAGTGTTGGTTTTGCAAAACTGGAGAATGAGTAATAAAGGGATTATCTATCTTTTTAAACAACAAAAATTCTTGTGTTGACTGTCCCTTTAACTACTGACTGTAAAAAGCGTTAGGGATCTTGGAGGTAGATGGTGTACTGCTCACTTTTTGGACTCCCAGGACAGACTCGTAATACCAGCGCTATGGAAAACCCATAGAAAAAAGACTTTACGAAGTTTACGTAAGTCGTTTTGCGGTAAGGCCAAAGAAGTGTGCGGTGCCCCTAAACCTGCAAGACTCGTAATACCAGTGGTAGTGAAAAAGCAGCGTTAGGACCTGTTAACGCTGCTTTTTCAGCCTAACGCACAACTCGTAATCTAGCCGATAATTTATAACTTTTAAGCCTCTACATTTCTGCCTGTTTCTAAGCCACTAAAGACAGCCTCTTATCACATGCATTTTTATTTACTTTTCACAATAGGAGACCGCTAGTTCATGTGGGCCATATAGATAACAATGGGTTCAAGCCTATGGAGTTAAGATTTAGCACAACACAGTACTAACTGCAAGTCAATAGATAATAAATAAATAAATAAATAGTCATGTGATCAGGGCGCTGTCAGAAGATCCTTAGATAAAAGGTAATCACAGAGGTAAAAAGTATATAAATATAACTGTGTTGGTTATGCAAAACTGAGGACTGTGTAATAAAGGGATTATCTATCTTTTTAAACAATAAAAATTCTATTGTAGAATGTCCCTTTAAGCTTAGATACATTTGCAATAGTGTTTTCCTTTAGAAAAATATTTTAAACAACAACTATTGTCATATCATTAACATGGAGTGAGTTAAATTTTGACAACATGTATTGTGCATTGGTCCCAGGGAGAGCATGTCTGTTCATGTGAAGTCAATTAAAATGTATTTTTCATCTCTATATAAAGCCACTCATACGATATGTTCCATAGACATCCCAGTGCCTAAATATATTTGAGATGCACTTTATTAAAGAGAACAAAATGAGTGCATTATTCATAGTGAGTATGCTTCTACAAACATTCATTAAAAATATGAATAGAAGAATGATTGCAATGTATTTGGGTATTGCAACAGTAATGATGAGTGGATTTTTAAGTTTATTTAAAGCTAGTTAACAAATATTAGCTTCTTATAAATTAGCAGGTAAAATTTGGTTTAAGATCGTTAGTCATAAAAGTATTTGCAATAGTAAATTGACTGATGTGATATATGAAATTAATCTTATATGTGTATCCTCCAGTATTCTTATATGGGATGATATTGTTAAAATAAGGACACATATAATTTGAAAGAAGCTGTACTACACATGCATATTAGTTAGGCATGTACAAATGGATTATTTGTGATGATCCGAATGCAGAGGAAGACGGACGCTCGCAGCATTCATCTCTTTACGGAGCTGGATTTCTTCTTGTGAAGATGCAATACATTAAGATCAGTGCAAATTTAGATCATGAGGCCTATTTATCAAATGTCTCCACACTGTCGGATCAGGTCCGACAGACCTCGCTGAATGCGGAGAGCAATACGCTCTCTGTATTCAGAAATGCACCAGCAGCTCTTGCGAGCTGCTGGTGCAACGCCGCCCCCTGCAGACTCACAGCCGCCAGCCGCCAGCAGGGAGGTGTCCATAACCCGATCGTACTCAATCGGGTTGAATTGTGGCAATCTCTCTCCGCCTCATCAGAGCAGACGGACAGGTTATGGAGCAGCTGTCTTTAGACTGCTGTTTCTGGCGAGTCTGAAGACTCGACAGAAACACGAGCCCACAAGCTCCATACAGAGCTTGATAAATGGGCCTCCATGCCTAATATTAATTGACATCCTGTGAAAAAAGTTATGGCGTGGTTTAAGCGGTCATTGTAAAGCAAATAAACAACTCTTTCAATAATATTAAAAACATTTTTATTTTAATGAATAATCATCTTCATTTTTGTGATTATAAATTGTAAATTTGGCATAGGTGTGAGATGATGTAAGTCTCACTCAAATTATTTTGGTTGTTTTGTTTAAAAAAAAAATTAACATTGTGACTTGGCCTTGGCAGAAGAGGTACATGGGGAGGAAGTGTGGCTTCTTGTGCTAGACCTAACGGATTCTTGGGAGGGCACAACCCATGAATCTGTTGCCTGCAGTAAGATCGCAGATGAAGCAGTACTAAGAAACCAAATATTCAAAGTATTGACAGGCCGACAAAAAACCTGGCTTTCTGGCCTCGATGGCCTCACAGTCCGTCGTTCTGTCGATATATACTAAAAAGGGGGGCTTACCTGTAACGTGCCAACAAGTAGCGATGTGTCTTCCATAGACTATAATATGGATGCGGTTTATGCAAAAGTCCGCCGACATCGCCACTTGTTGTCTCTTTCACCGGACGGGAAGGGGGGGCATATTTGAAGTGTTCCTTCATAGAAAAGACAGTGCGCACAATGAAATGAAAAACGGTTTCTGTGTAGGAACACTACAGTACCTGCCTTACACTGGAAAGTCTTGCCACTGAAAAGGTGGCAAGACAAATATGGCTGAAACCTTATACCTACCTCAGTTAACTCCCACAGAAAGCTATATCAACGTCATGCATTCACTATACCTTACTAATAAAGTCACACAAAAAAACAACTCCTCCCTATTATAGCTAGGAGCTCATCTCCGGAGAATGTTGGAGATGGGAAAAAATATGCAGCTACAAAGCAATTGCAAAGTATGTACATAAATAGCACTCAACATCACCAACAAATGAAAGCCATAGGATGCTGAAATAGGAGACCTTCCAACTGAAGGGGGGATAATAAAACATAACTTTTAATATAAATTATCTAAAAAATAAGTGAAAATTAAAAACCACAGTGGGATAAAATGAGCGGATTACAAATACAGGTAGAAACCCAGAGAAAGTATGTCTCTAGGAATGAGGTAAACAACCCTAAAGTAATGATCCAATAGGGACCTAAATGGGTGTCCAAAGTTGGGCTGGTCACTAAGTGACCAGATAATTTTGGTTAGGTATAGGATGAATACCAATACTTAATAGATAGGTTCTACAGGAATACATTTAATAGTCAATATGTTACTGTTGGTGTATATACTAAGGCCTTAAGCCTGTTTGATAACACTGCTCGTGTCTGAGGTTGGACTATTACTTATGGTACTGATAATTAAAGTACTGGTATTTTATTCCCAATAATTACCGAGAAAAAGTGTACCACAATAGGGTAACCTTAAATATATTATTGAATATATTCTAGAGTAGCCAGATAATTGTAAATATTTTTTCTCTAGTGTTCTCTCCATATGTACAGCACCGCGGTCCTCCCTTCTAATCTTGGATTCGCTACATTTCCTTATATGTGTAGGGTATTTCCTATTAGGATACTAGGAAACATCCCCTGTAGTGCCATTGTTATTTCTTTTTTGTTCTTTTAATGTTAGAGATGGGCCAATAGAATCTAACACTTGGTATTTTCAAGGTTTCAACCTGGCTTTAATAGTTATTTGCTGCTTTTTATCTTGGCTGCCATTTTTGATTCACCTGTCTTTCTCCTGCCTGTAGCAGAGTGAGTAATGCTGCTCACTGCTCCCAGGCTCCCTCTTATGGCCAAACTGGACAACATCATCAGAGAGAGACAGGTTGCAGTCCCAGAATGATGATGTCATCACTTCTTATTTAACTGCCTCAGTCCTGTTTGCTATTGCCCTTGTAATGTCTCTGATCTCTCTGTGAGTTCCTGTGTCCCTGACTCTGTGTATAACCTGGCTTGTTTGACATCCTTTCTGGTTCCTGATCCCTGGCTAGTTCCTGACTTCACTGATCCTCGTGTTCCTGACCCCAGCTCGTCTGACTACTCACTTTGGTTCCTGACCTAGCTCGTCTGACTATCTGCTCTGGCTTTGTCTCCTGGCTTGTCTTTTGTATTTTGGACTCATTATAATGTTTTTGTTATTGTTTAATAAAAGTGTTATTAATTTAGCATTTTACATCTCTTCCTGATTTCTGGTACCTGACATGTATGCCCTTGGTTGGTGTATTTCCCCTTCAAGTAAAGTGATATAGTAGGTTTCTAGCCAAAACCCTCCTCCTCACTAAAGGATGGTACATGACTGTGCTCCTCTAACACTGCCTCTTCCTCTTCATAACCAGAACCTGCATAATAAAATCCTATATTATAAAAGACAAGAGTTTGTCTGAAGCCGTCATGCGCAGTTCAGACAAACTCTTGCCGCTGATCGCACGCGCACCCTTGGCCAGCTGTTGATCGCACGCGCAACCCACTTAGCATGTTTGTTAGCACTTTGACCCCCCTTGCTGCGCACGCACACTCACAAAACTGATTTGAGCCCACGCGCACGCGAACCCTAGCCGCCTATCACACCCTCGCACTAGCCGTTGACAACCCACTTAGCCTACTAGCCTATCACACAATGCGCACGCGCACGCGAACCCACGCGCACGCAACTAGCCTAGCCGCCTATCACACCCTCGCACTAGCCGTTGACAACCCACTTAGCAAATAGCCGTTGAAAGCAGCTGATCAGAGACAGGGGAGAGGGAGAGAGGGAGAGAGGGAGACAGGGGAGAGGGAGACAGGGGAGAGGGAGACAGGGGAGAGGGAGACAGGGGAGAGGGAGACAGGGGAGAGGGAGACAGGGGAGAGGGAGACAGGGGAGAGGGAGACAGGGGAGAGGGAGAGAGAGACAGGGGAGTGGGAGACAGGGGAGAGGGTGAGAGAGACAGGGGAGAGGGAGACAGGGGAGAGGGAGACAGGGGAGAGGGAGAGGGAGACAGGGGAGAGGGAGAGAGGGGAGAGGGAGACAGGGGAGAGGGAGACAGGGGAGAGGGAGACAGGGGAGAGGGAGACAGGGGAGAGGGTGAGAGGGGAGAGGGAGACAGGGGAGAGGGAGAGAGGGGAGAGGGAGAGAGGGGAGAGGGAGACAGGGGAGAGGGTGAGAGGTGAGAGGGGAGAGGGAGACAGGGGAGAAGGAGACAGGGGAGAGGGAGAGAGAGACAGGGGAGAGGGAGACAGGCAGGGGAGAGGGAGACAGGCAGGGGAGAGGGAGACAGGCAGGGGAGAGGGAGACAGGCAGGGGAGAGGGAGACAGGGGAGAGGGAGACAGGGGAGAGGGAGACAGGGGAGAGGGAGACAGGGGAGAGGGAGACAGGGGAGAGGGAGACAGGGGAGAGGGAGAGAGGGGAGAGGGAGAGAGGGGAGAGGGAGAGAGGGGAGAGGGAGAGGGAGAGAGGGGAGAGGGAGAGAGGGGAGAGGGAGAGAGGGGAGAGGGAGAGAGGGGAGAGGGAGAGAGGGGAGAGGGAGAGAGGGGAGAGGGAGAGAGGGGAGAGGGAGAGAGGGAGAGAGGGGAGAGGGAGAGAGGGGAGAGGGAGAGAGGGGAGAGGGAGACAGGGGGACAAGGGAGAGGGAGACAGGGGAGAGGGATACAGGGGAGACAGGGGAGAGGGAGACAGGGGAGAGGGAGACAGGGGAGAGGGTGAGAGGGGAGAGGGGAGAGGGAGACAGGGGAGAGGGAGACAGGGGAGAGGGAGACAGGGGAGAGGGAGACAGGGGAGAGGGAGACAGGGGAGAGGGAGACAGGGGAGAGGGAGACAGGGGAGAGGGAGACAGGGGAGAGGGAGACAGGGGAGAGGGAGAGAGGGGAGAGGGAGAGAGGGGAGAGGGAGAGAGGGGAGAGGGAGAGAGGGGAGAGGGAGAGAGGGGAGAGGGAGACAGGGGAGATGGAGACAGGGGAGAGGGAGACAGGGGAGAGGGAGACAGGGGGACAAGGGAGAGGGAGAGTGAGACAGGGGAGAGGGAGAGGGAGACAGGGGAGAGGGAGACAGGGGAGAGGGAGACAGGGGAGAGGGAGACAGGGGAGAGGGTGAGAGAGACAGGGGAGAGGGAGAGAGAGACAGGGGAGAGGGAGACAGGGGAGAGGGTGAGAGAGACAGGGGAGAGGGAGACAGGGGAGAGGGAGAGGGAGACAGGGGAGAGGGTGAGAGAGACAGGGGGGGAGAGAGAGAGACAGGGGGGGAGAGAGAGAGAGGGGAGAGAGAGATACAGACAGGGGAGAGAGAGAGAGACAGGGGGGAGGAGAGAGAGGCAGGGGAGTGAGAGAGAGACAGGGGAGTGAGAGTGAGAGTGAGACAGGGGAGTGAGAGTGAGAGAGACAGGGGGGATAGAGTGAGAGAGACAGGGGGGAGAGAGTGAGAGAGACAGGGGGAGAAAGAGGGGAGAGAGAGAGATAGGGCACAGAGAGAGAGAGAATATAAAAATAAAAATAAACCACACGGCCCGTGTGAACGGGCTTTAGGACTAGTAATAATATAATTGCTTATTATGAAACCACATTACATGATCTAGAATAAAAGAAGTATAAATGCACAAATATATGTTTGATATGAAATTAACATATCCATAAGACTTAAAATATGGATTTTTATATACATCATAGGTTTAAAAAATATATATTTTAACAATATTAATATATTAAGTGTATTAAAGGAACATGAAAAAACAAGGCAAGCCAACTGTTGTGCACAAGCCATATCGAAATAGTGGTCATATTACAGGTTAAAAAAGAAATGGGATTAAAAGAGTTTAATCACATTTTCCGCTTGTTGGGTTAGTGTGACTTAAAATCTCATGTAAAGGGTAGTGGTTTAAAAGAGTTGAACTAAAAACACCTCTTTAATACTGGCAAGCAATCTTTTTTGACCTAAGCAGTTGACTGTATCTCATATGTCCTCCCACAGCCTATTTTGAAGGCTAGGGCTAATGTTGGAAATCTCCAGTTAATGCACTCTTTCCAAAGAGGCCTCAACAACAGCCTTTTTCACATCTGAGTACCGCTCTGGATGTGCATGTCTGTCCCTGACTCCAGTGGCCCGATCACATACTTGGTGACATGCGCAAAAACAAGCGTGGCAAATTTTTTTGTCTAATCGATTGATCACATACGTGGGTATATTTTACACGTCACGTGCAGCGCAAGGACTTACGTGCACAGAATGGATATATTTTACTCCATTTTCATCTTGGCACACATAGTCAAGAGCAGCAACCCTTGCACACAGTCAAAAAGCACCATAACTCCCTGGAAGCCTTTTCAAACACCTAATGCATGCGCAATATCAACCCCTAAACCGACATCCCCCCACATCGCAATCACTAATAAAAGTTATTAACCCCTAAACTGCCAACAACCACAACGCAAACACAATTAAAGGAACACTGAACCCAATTTTTTTCTTTTGTCATTCAGATAGAGCATGCAATTTTAAGCAACTTTCTAATTTACTCCTATTATCAAATTTTCTTCATTCTCTTGGTATCTTTATTTGAAATGCAAGAATGTAAGTTTAGATGCCGGCCCATTTTTGGTGAACAACCTGGGTTGTTCTTGCTGATTGGTGGATACATTCACCCACCAATAAACAAGTGCTCTCCAGGGTTCTGAACAAAAATAATAGCTTAGATGCCTTTTTCAAATAAAGATAGCAAGAGAACGAAGAAAAATTGATAAAAGGAGTAAATTAGAAAGTTGCTTAAAATTGCATGCTCTATCTGAGTTCAGTGTCCCTTCAAATGATTAACCCCTAACTTTTTACGTGAGGATTTCAGTTGAGCTCTTGTGGTCGCATTTAGTTTCAACTTGTAATATGAGAGCAAAAGATAGCACGGACACGAAATTTCAATATCGTTTGAACACTAACGTTAGCGTGCCACTTTTAATCTAGCCCATTGCAAGTGTTTTAAAGGAACATAAAACCTATATTATTTCTTGTATTATTTAGGTGTAGCCTGCAATTTGAAAAAAACATTTCAATTTACTTATATTATCTAACTCTTCGTATACTTTGTTGAAAAAGATACCTAGGTAGACTCAGGAGCAGCAATGCACTATTGGAAGCTCATCAGCTGATTGGTGGTTGCATATATATCTATGTCTCTTGTCATTGGCTTACCTAGGGCAAGATTATAAATTGTGCCGCAAATCAGCTTTTCATGGGTTAATCCAATCAATATCACATGATTTCCATCTACATTTGTGGCATGATAACATTGCCTGGGGTTAATCTGACACTGGTGTTTTCTATAAACATTTCACAGAATGTTTAAACTTTTCTACAACTTAGAAAAGTTACATTTTTTTTTCTTTCAATTTCTTGACTGTTTGAACGTATTTTTTCAGTGCTAAAGATCTTGTACATGCTCAGTTCAAAAGAATATTTTTGAATAAAAAGTTTAAAGCATAAATGAAAAATCACACATTTAAGCTATGAAATTTACAGACAAGTTAAACAGGATTAATAGAATGCTAATGACTGCAATAAAGGGTCTAGAGCAGGGGTGGGCAACTATAGTCCCTCCAGATGTTATGGACTACATCTCCCATGATGCTCTTTCAGCCATAATGCAGGCAAAGCATCATGGGAGATGTAGTCCATAACATCTGAAGGGCCGGTAATTGCCCACCACTGGTTTAGAGGGTTAAACATTTTTTTTTTTTTTTTTTTTTTTTTTTTTTTTTTTAATTCTTTTTATTAAAGAAACACAGGTACAAGAAATATATGTGTGCACATACAGGATAGAGTTATAAATATATTACACTTCAAACTCTGGAATAAATGTCACATATATAACCAATATACTAACAAAGGTGGTACAGTTGTTATTGTTGATACAGAAAGAAAATAATATGATAATCTCCATTCACAACATAGAAATCACCTACTATAATCCTTGCAGAGCCTTTTTAGCATACCAAACAGATAAGAGGTTAACTAATATATTAATTGTGTATGGTCTGCACAAATTTGAGTAATCAGGTATCATTCAAAGTTGAACCTGTGTTCCTAATTTTAGAATAACTACACAAAGAAAACAAACCAACAAACCAAACACAAAAATAATATTAATAATAAAAAATAATAAAAAAAATAAAAAAAAAGGAGAAACAAAACAAAAGCAAAACACTAGCCAAAAATAATAACAAATGGAGTGAGATGGTGGGGTTCAGCTCGGGAGACTTACAAAATCCATTAATAGTTATATTAATGTCTAGACTATATTGTGGAGTTAAGATAAACTTTTACAATACAAGAAACTGGGCATTATCTGAACACTAGCATAAGATATGTATAGCATTGCCCTTTGAGCTAAACCTTAGGAAGTGAATGTTTTTACAACGTTAGATGAGGTAAACTAAATGACTTCAAACCATGAAGTAAAACACACAATACTCCATATAGTGTGAAAAGAGAGGTGGGTAACAAAGTCTAATGCATAGTACTAATGTTAAGGCTAAATTATGGACACAAGAAGAGTGCTGTCAGTATAAAAAACTGGAAAGTTTCAGTATAGTACCTCAGAGTGTGCACACTGTTTCAGAATAAAGCAATAAAGTGTAACAGCATGTTTCTACACATAATATAGGGTATACAAATATGTGAAAGATAATGTGCATCTTGTAAAGTGATAGTTAACAGACTCTATGTTATTATGAGGTGCATATTCAAGAGATAATGCAGGCAAAACTTGTTAACTTATTTGTCAAAACTACAGGCAACATGTCACAGATAAAATACTGGTGCCGTCTCTTTAGAGCAGCGGCTTGTGAAGTTCCAGCAGCTGAGGGGGTGGGGGAGTGGGTAGCATACCATAATGCCGCAAAGGACATCATCCAAATCCTGTGCGAGCAGTGAGGAGGAAAACCATAAATAATGTGATGACATGATATATAAACGTTACGGCTATCCTTGAAAGGAATTTGTTAAGCATTACCTCTTTGATCAGGAGCTTGCCCCACACGCTAATACTATTACACTGAAAGGGCTCAATAGCTTTATAACACCAGGGCTGCAATGATCAGGGTATGTAACTGTCAGTTCTCAGAAATATCTGAGGTTTTTTTTCCTCTCTTTTCCTGTTTGTTTTTAAACAACAATATATACCAGCAGGCAGTTATATTTGCCTACACAGCTTATAGAGTAAGTGAGGGAGAGCTGCCCACAAGATCATATGTAGCGATGTGTATGTCTCCTAATAGTGCAGCGAGTATAGTAAGTGGCCAATGCACTCAGATACATCGAGATTAGATTAGAGAATGGTTCCAGTTACTATAAATGCCGCTATCCAGCATATACTTTAAAATGTACTAGAATCCAATGTAGAAAACTGATATATTATACATTCTAATGGACAACAAGAAAAAAGCAGAAAAACTGTTTGCTTGCTATTTTTAACAAACAAGGAGCCGTAAGCAAGCAGAAAACGTCCTGATTAAAGCAAAAAAAAAACAAAAAAACAAAAAAAAACCCAAGACAAAACACACAAAAAAAAACAAAAAAACCCCAACAACAACATTAGGAAAAGTTAAGCAATAGAACATAACCAAAAGGATTAACATTAATCTATTCAGAGAAAGACAATTTGTCCCCCGGCTTATTTGTGTTCCAAAACGGCTGTAGAAGTGCTGAACCTAAGCAGCAGATTTTAACACAGACATTGCAGCCGCTTTATGACTTAGTGAGATAAATGTGAATTCTAATCCCTATAACCCAGTTATATATATAACACACTTTTTTATTCTATCTGCTGTCCTGAGCATAATAAAAATAAAGCATCTGCCGTTATAGTGCACAGGGGCTCCCAAAAAGTACAGTGGGGTATTAAAGTAATAAAGTGAAGAGTCCTCTGCTACCGTAAAGTTTTAGAGAGTCTTTAGAGCCAGTCAATACAGTTAGGAAAACTGACCCACAGAAATTTTGTCCTTACTATCAGCCGATGCCCACTGCCCTGTGAGTGTATCGCCCATTATTCTCCTCTTCGGGGTTGAGGCTGTCAACAACAGCATACTGCTCTGTTTCAGATTTGAGCATTAGCTGAATCGCTTCTAATAGTATTCCTTGACGGGATACCCTGCCGTGTTGCTGGTTTCCTGGATTAGAGATGGTATATTGAAGTGATTGGCGTAAGGGAGAATGAATGCCAGGGTCACACCGCAATGCAAGTGAGTTGTCGCCTGTTTTGTTGCTCATCGCCATATCTGTCATATCCATGATGATTTCCTTGTGACTGATCTGTGGTGCAGAGCAAAGGTCCGGTACAGTTGGGTTAGACAGCCCTGACCATAGCTGACACCCCTGTGGTTTCTCGTTCTGCTCTATTCGGTAGACCTCTGGAGGCATGCAAACAGTCTCACTATATAGCTCTGTTGGGATTTGGCGCCATTTTGAAGAGAAGCGCAACGTGTTCTCGGCTTGAGTTTCGATTAGTAATTTGTGCAATGAATTGTCCAACTTGCTGAGCGCTGGTAGAAATAGGTTCTTTATGGATGTTATCATATCTTGGGTTCGGTAGTTTGATTCTATGGGAAAGGTATCCATTTTCATTTCTGTGTCCCACTATACTGTGCACAGCATGTAGCGCAGCACTCAGTACTTATCTCTCCGTTCTCGTCTCTTTCTGTCATCCCGGGGGCCAAGAGGTGTCAATCCTGATCCCTTGAGGTGCCCAAACAGCTAAAACTGCTAAGGGGTGATAGGATGGCGATGGATTTATCCTAGATGAAGGAAGAAATCTAGAGTTTTAAGCAGAGCCGCTCAGACTTGCGTCCATCTTGAAACGCCACCCACCGGAACCGGGTTAAACATTATTTATACAAACTGATGAAAAATAATATTAAACTAGTAACTACACATATAATGAATGGTTCTGCAGTGATTATCACAGGTTGCTCTTCCAATGAAGCCTATGATTAGCAGCAGCTACCTTTGGAAGTATACAGTATATCCTTCCTGAAAAAGTAATAAAGAGCGCATAAGATATCTCCAAATCGAAAATACAAAAAAGTAGTATGCACTTAGTGAGACCTTTGAGACAGCCAGCTGACTCAAATTCAGGAACACGCTCCAAACACTACAAGTGATATAATTAATGTATTAAAAGTTATACAGATTCAGATTAAACAAATTGATAGCCATGAAACGTGTTGGATTATACATCATTGTCTATATTCCAGACATATTTTATTGTTACATTTGTTGCATACTGACAGTTGACCGCTGAATAATGAAGGTGGTGATGCAATGGCTTCCCTAAGAACATTAAAAAATATCTGGGTGCTAGGGCAAGGAAAAATAATCACAAAGTCCGGAGCTGCAGTTTTAAAATTTCTTGTTTCTTTATTGTTCTTTTTAAAAGCGGTTACATGTGCAGGTACAAAACATGCCCTTAGTGTCCAAAGCTCACCAGGAATCGTTCCCCCTTGGAAGTCGGCCACATCTTCTGCCGTCATCACCAAAGCCACTGAGTGTAAAGCGATCGCCGGTGCTGCATACAGCAGCTGACAGCTTGTGGGAGTGGTGCGGCTCCAAGCCAAAGATGGCGGATCGCTTTGAGCCTAGGAGAGAGGTCTCCCGAACAGCTCTTAACACACCGGGCTATAAGGAAAGGGCCGTGAAGAGAGGTTAAGTCCTTTCCAGATAAGGAGGAGCAGTGGGGGCTTTTAGGCTATCAGTTACCTTGTACTCCGAACTACGTTTGGTGCATTCAGCACAAAGTTCATTTGCTTTTTTCACAGAAGGGACAAGTACATTCTGCAAGGGTCTCCCCTACACAGGGGTTATTATATTTGTTGCTAGGGCAAGGACTTATGTCATCTGAGTTAAAGGATGGAAGATACATCTGCTTACTCTTCTTTTCCCAGTGGCAGAGTAAAGATTTAGGGCCAGATTATGAGTGAAGAGCTATTTACCCATTTCACTTGCATGCTAACTGTCCTAGAAGCAAACTTTTTACATGTGTCTGGATGCACTCGAAAGTAAAAAGTTATCGCTCGATCACTAACAAAATACGTTGAAAAAGCTGAAGTTACAATATAAAGTGCTCAATAACCTTTTACCCCATAGAAGTCAATGGAGCAAAAAAGTTGTTAAAAATCCCACGTAACACCCTACTCACACGCTAACCCAAACGCATATTCTCAAGTACGCTAACCTAACATGAAAATATGAATATTTCACATCCCAATGTTCTTCACATAGAAGAATATGTTCTATTTATTCATAAATACATATTTCTACGTATATCTGATAAACACGCTAACCCAAACGCATATTCTCAAGTATGCTAACCTAACATGAAAATATGAATATTTCACATTCCAATGTTCTTCACATAGAAGAATATGTTCTATGTATTTATAAATACATATTTAAAAATAGAAGAAAAAATGAGTAGCTATACCTTTAACCAGCACTTGCTCATTGCGCAACCAAATGAAAGATATATAGAAAACTTAGATACAAGAATCTGACTCAGAGACCAAATACAAGGTATATTTACATCCTTTATTTGCCTATAATTTAACAACAAATGAAAATGAAAACACTGAACACTCAAATGACATTAATAATGTATACCTTCCTCTCAATGGAAGATAATAAACCAAATAAGAGACCTGTGAAAAAAACACACAGATAAAGTCCTGCAGAGGTAGCTACCAATACGTTCCAGCAGGGAAAAAGAGGGGTTAATCAATTGCAGTGTCAAGCCAGGCGATGTCAGCAATGTAGTAAGCAGGCCATGGTTAGTATGCAAGGTTATTATGCAGTCCCCAGTGTTTTAAAGTTAAAGCCTTGTAATCCGATCACGGTATTGGTCAAATGATGTTAAAGTCCATGGTAATGCAACCAAATTCAGGATAAAGATGTATGAGGTCAGTATATAGTGGGCGCTAGTGGCTAGAAGGCAGGTCAAGTTCGATGGTACAGTTCATATAGAGTCGTTATGGAGGGCTGTCAGGATTAGTAACAAGACACGCTTACCAGCAACTTTGTTGCGGGAGTGACGTCTCACTTCCACCGCTGTGCCGTTTTTTGCAGCAAGGATTGTTTGTCCGATCATCCACAGTGTTTCACCCTCTCGACTCTTAGCGAATCCGTTATGCCTTACCTAATGCCAAACAACGCGTCCAAACATTACCACGCTCACGGAGCTCCAGTGGGCGTGGAAAACACAACCTACACGTGTTTCACCCAAATTTGTGTTGTGATTGGGCTTCCTCAGGCATGTGTCATCACGTGTATTTTATATATAAAATTGTGGCAATTACAAATGTTTAAGCATTCTCATGTTTATTTATTTTGTTCGTATTGGTATGACACAAAAAAGTGGAGAGAAAAAAGCCAAATCTGACACATTCCACACAAAACTCTGAAAATAGACTGGACAAAATTATTGGCACCCTTAATTTAATATTTGGTAGCACACCCCTTGGAAAAAATAGCTGAAATAAACTGCTTCCTGTAACCATCAATGAGTTTCTTACTCCTCTATACTAGAATTTTGGACCACTCTTCTTTTGTCAACTGCTCCGGGTCTCTTAGATTGGAAGGGTTCCTTTTCCCAACTGTTGTTTTGAGATCTCTCCACATCTGCTCTATGAGATTGAGATCTGGACTCATTGCTGGCCAGTTCAGTATTCTTCAGCACTTTGTCTTAAACCATTTCTGGGTGCTTTTTGATGTGTGCTTTGGGTCTTTCCCCTGCTGTAAGACCTATGACCTCTGACGAAGACCCAACTTTCTGACACTGGGCCCTACATTGCACCACAGAATTCTCTGGTAGTCTTCAGAATTCATAATGCCATGCACACAGTCAAGACATCCAGTGCCTGAAGCAGCCAAAGCAACCCCAAAACATCAGTGAACCTCTTCCATGTTTGACTGTAGGAACTGTATTCTTTTCTTTAAAAGCCACTTTTCTTTTTCTGAAAACAGTAGAATGATGGGCTTTACCAAAAATCTGTAATTTTGTTTCGTCTGTTCACAGCACATTCTCCCAAAAGGATTTTGGCTTCCTCAGGTAAGTTTTGGCAAACTCCAATCAGTGCCATGGGCTGTAAACTTCTTGACAATATTACACACAGGGACATTAAAATCTCTGGAAAAGGGGGGCGTGTCCTAGCAGCTGCCATATCCAGACGCAAAATACAAAGGCTCCAGACCACATAAAGAAAGTATGCCGTTTATTCATTCTCCAACTAGAGGATCAGAGTTCTCTCTTACAGAGTCGGTTGTTTGAAGCACAGCTGAATCGATTGATATCTATTCTGTGGAGATTGTTTATACAGAATCATCATACAGGGCATCTGGATGGGCACGGCAGTGGCCTTATTTCATCAGAATATCCCCCCCCCCCGGTCTGCCATTTAAAGCAGATCCATTTCATTGCTAATACTAGGGGGTAAAGCCATTTGTCAGTATAGATGAGACATCACATAATAAACTACAAGCCTTCCTGGTTGATGTAGCTCAGAAAGTGGACAATAATTTTGCTCACCTAATGTCTTTTGTTAAAGCCTGCCCTCAACAGCAGCAGTACACTAAATTGCAAATGGCGACTGCAATGGAGCATGACTTACAACATAGCCACTCACAACCTCCTCTCAGTGTAGCTTGAACTACTTTGTCCACTCCAGCTCCACGGAAGGCACCGAACATGAAGTTGCAGGAAGCTAACATAGGGCAACCAAACAGTGGGGACTCAGATGACACATCTATCTATACCACCCCCAGGATCGAGAGAGCACCCAAGAGGAAGCAGATACTAGTACGGGTGGATGCAGCCGACCACCCAACGTGTTGTGAGGAGACACCCAATGTTCCGGTGATGACCGGAGACCTAAATTATCATGTGGGCTCTTCTCTAGCAGGGACAGATGCGATCCCAAACTCTCATGCTCACCTGCAATTCTCGTCCCCGGCGCCTCAGACTCGATTTGGGGAGCCCTTTTGCCTGCACCCTTTCATCATATCCTCCATCCGGAGCTCATACTATACCGGTGGCAAGATCAGCAACACTAGAAGGGGGATTGGGTAAATTTACCTCGATATGGATAGTTTCATCACACTTGGCAGATCCCCACAAGATAATGATGACTCGCTAATTATGAGACCAGGTTACTAGGTTCCTACACATTGCTCAAATGAAGGTATTGGATATTGTTCTATATAATTTCGGACATGCAAGCTACCTCGCTTTACAGCTCTCCATTTGTTAATGACGACTCTCTAGTCTGATGTGTAGTTAAGGGACCTGACCATTATTTTCAACCACCCTGGTTTTTAGTTTACATACCTGGTCAGATGGGACTTGCAAATATTACACAATGTGCCTCCTTGGGGCTATCTATGTTTGGGGTCCCACTGTTCAGGGGATACATATAAGAGTTACTATAGCCCATACTATTTGGTTAATTAATCTATAGTTAAATATGAGAATGTACCCCCTCTCTAAACTTATTTGCGTTCACTTTGATGCCAGCCATTCTTTAGCTATGGGGAGGTACCAATTTCATGAGCTCTAAAAATTAATCTTAAAAAAGTTACTACCTTTTAAAGAGTGGGAGCTACTGAGGAGTGCCATTTTCCTAAATCACCCAAAACGTCTAAAACTACCACCTACCCCCTAGTTCAATTTTACTATCTCATTTACATATGATTCACCCATTTTGGTTAATATTTTGGCGGTATTAATCCGCCACTGTATTATCATTGATACAAGTTGTCACAACAGATACTTGGGTGCTCATAATTATTATAGTAGAGACATCATTGAATTATCATATTAGCAAAGATAGTAAGGTCTCAAATATAATATAACTAATTTGATTGACCTGGAATTGTTGGTAGTAGACTCTCTCACTGTAATAGCTTAATAGTTACAACTTGTTATTAATCCCTTCCTATTTAAATAGGCTTGACTGTTTTTTTTTTCTTTCATAATTTTCTATAAAGTATCACTCTATAAGGTGACCATGTTTATCAGGGAGTAAAGCTTAACTTACTAATCTTAAAAAAGAGGTATCATAATATTGTGTACACCTTACAACTAGGTATTAAGAATTGAGACTATCTGTTTTTTCATTGTGCCTGCTCCAGAGTATATATGTGAAGAATAATGCTCAACTACGTTTGGATGTTTAGAGTTCTTTTACCAACTGAGCAAGTTTTGGGTTATTTTTTCCTATTTTATTTTTCTGTCAACATGTAAGCACAATTTGGTATTTTTATTTCTGTTAACAGAATTTGGATGTTATTTTACTAAATACCTCAATAAAAAAAAAAAAAATCTCTGGAGATAGACTTGTTACCTTGAGATTGTCCATGCTTTTCCACAATTTTGTTTTCAAATCCTCAGACAATTCTTTGCTGTTCTTTCTCTTCTCCATGCTCAGTGTTGCACACAGAGACACACAATAGAAAGGCTGAGTCAATTTTTCACCATTTTAACTGGTTGCCGGTGTGATTTCTATATTGTCAGCACCTGTTAATTGATACAGGTGAGTTTAATTACAAATTACAGGAGCATCACAAACTTGGAATGCAATTATTTATTACAATTTTGAGAAGGTGCCAATAATTTTCTCCAGACCATTTTTGGAATTTTGCATGGAATGTGTCAGATTTGGCTTTTTTTCTCCACTTTTTTGTGTCATACCCATACAGACAAAATAAATAGATATAAAAATGCCTAAACATTTGTAATTGCAACAATTTTCTGAGTGAAGTGGTGCATTATCCGACGGAAATGCAGGGGTGCCAATATTTTTGGCAATGACTGTATATACACGGACATCTTTAGACATGTATATGTATATATGTATGCACCTGAGATCTTATATATACTATTTTTAGTAATGTTTTTTAAAATAATTTTTATTAGATAGTGTTATTATGAGTGCAACTGTACTGCAAAATGTATTTTTGATGTGTTTTGTGAAACTTTTTTGTTTATTGAAACAGTTAACCAGAGCTCTGAGAATGCACTAACTCAACGAGCATTAACTTCAATTGTGCTCAATCGATCGTGTTTACTTTCAACTTGTAATACAAGCACAATTTAACATGCACACACACTAATGAAAAATTACAATATTGCTTGTGCGCAAACGATAACGCCCCACTTGTAATCCTTATTCTTTCTTAAATGTAAGAGTAAATTCATGAGTTGTATTTAGGGTTTTTAAATATTCCCAGAGTAACAAGACCTTTCTTATATTTTCAGATTGGTATCCCCACCTGCTCTTAGTGACAGTATCATTATCTGATTGGGCTCAAGTACAACTACAGTCAAATTTCAGCTCTTGAGTATTGTTCTGTTTTTATTCTGTTGCATTATGAGCAATGATTGGACAATGACATCAATTTTGCTGCTATACAGATTTCTCATGAGAGTTACTGTCAATTTTATTTGAAATTTGTATACATTTTTAATACGTGTAAATAACTGAAACATTCTCTGTTTCCAGTGGCTTGACAAAAGTATAAGATTAAATAAAAATATGATGCCTATTTAACATCTGTAGGTTTTACTATAGACTCAGTACAAAATACTCCGATAAAGTTATATGGCGCCAATAAAACGATTGAAGAATTTTATTTCCATTATCCTGTATACTTTATTTTTCATGAATCGCATTTATGAGTCTCTCGCTTTTCATAGGGGTATAGTAAAGCTACCACAGGCAGCAGATTCGTACATTATTAATTTAATAGAGGGAAGAACTATGTATTGGAATAGATATATATTGGAATGTATTATAGCTTGTTGAGATTATTATAGATACTGTCAAAAAATAGTAATTACAATAAATGTTATGCCTTTACTACATAATTGTATGTCTGGTGTATAGTAGTCCAATAATGTAAATTGGATAAATGTCACTATAATGTCAGAAGATGAAGACTTAGGGGGTATTTTCTTCTTTTGGATTACATTTAAATTATTCAACAATACAGCACTGTGTTCAATTCTGAAAAATAACATTTGATTTTATTTTTATATACATAGAGCGCCATCATTCTACCGAGTTTTACAAAGGAACCATAAATCAAAAAACAGTACATTTATGCCAGAGTTTAAGTAGCTAATAGACTTGTGCATTTTTTTTTTCCATGAATACACATTGTATTTTTATTTTAATGGAACAAATATCCTAATGAATGTACAAATCAAGTTCAAGAAAATGAAAAATACTAATAAAAATCATCAGTATTCTTTAGTTTCCTTTAAATTTTTAAGAGGTTAATACCTTAACTAGAGAGTGCTCACACAAATCTCTTCTTACTAGAGTCACTCGGCTTGGCACACTCGGCTCCGAGGACCTGCATGCCTGAACTACAGTTAGTGCAGGTCCTAGGAACTGAGAGCTGGTAGCACGGGCAGGGCTCTGGCAAGAAGAAGAAGGAGTTAGCGCACTCTCCAGAGCATCTTAAAGGGACACTGAACCCAAAAAAATTATTTTGTGGTTCAGATAGAGCATGCAATTTTAAGCAACTTTCTAATTTACTCCTATTATCAATGTTTCTTCGTTCTCTTGCTATCTTTATATAACAAAGAAGACATCTAAGCTTTTTTCTTGGTTCAGTACTCTGGACAGCAGTTTTTGATTGGTGGATGAATTTATCCACCAATCAGCAAGGACAACCTAGGTTGTTCATCAAAAATGGGCCGGCATCTAAACTTACATTCTTGCATTTGAAATAAAGATACCAAGAGAATAAAGAACATTTGATAATAGGAGTAAATTAGAAAGTTGCTTAAATTGTCATACTCTATCTGAATCACAAAAGAAAAAATTTGGGTTCAGTGTCCCTTTAAGTATTGTAATTAAAGGTGAACTTTTTACCGGTAGCTTTGAAACATTTATATTTGTTGAATGCAAATGTTTAACTAAAATTCAGTATTCATTTTGTTTTAAATTAAATAGTGCAACCACTGAATTTTCAGGGAAACAAATCACCCTGAATATTCGGAAAGAAAATTTCATCTGATACAAAACTTTCTCGTCTGCACATCTCTAGTAGCTACTCAAACATGCAAAAGTAGGAATCCTTCATTATTTTTTTCTGCACTCTTCCCAATACATTACAGGCACACACAGCTAGAACAATTAGAACTCCATCTTATTCAGGTCCTCTTATTTTTTTTGTGATGTGGAATGCAGATTTAAAAGTCCCCTAAATACAGTAGAATAGAATAACTGACACATACACAATAAAAAGACAATACAATAGCACTTAGTTTGAATTTTAAATTAGCAGTAGAATATTTTCTGGCAAATTTAACAAGTGAATTCAATTTTTCCTCTCCCTGTATCATGTGACAGCCATGAGCCAATCACAAAATGTAAATACATATATTCTGTGCAGCACTTTGAACATGTTCAGAACACGCTGGAGCCTCCAAAAGTATTTATAAAAAGAATGCACTTTTTTTTAAAAAACTTAGTGCTTTTTCTTAAACATAAAACTTTAATTTTGACTTTAGTGGCCCTTGCATTTTATATTGATAACTCGATTTAAAGGGACATGAAACCCAAAAATGTTCTTTCATGATTCAGATAGAGAATACAATTTTAAACAACTTTCTAATTTACATTGATTATTTAATTTGTTTTATTCTCTTGGTATCATTTGTTGAAGTAGCAGCAATGCACTACTGGTTTCTAACTGAACACATGGATGAGCCAATGACAATTGATATATATATATATGCAGCAACCAATCAGCAGCTAGAACCTAGTTTCTCTGCTGCTCCTGAGCTTTCATAGATAAACCTTTTAGCAAAGAATAACATGAGAATGAAGCAAGTTAAATAATTCAAGTAATTTGGAAAGTTGTCTAAAATTGTATTCTCTATCTGAATCATGAAAGAAAAATTCTGGGTTTCATGTCCCTTTAACCAGGATGCTTACTGATTTCTCATGTTTGAGTGAGAACTTTCTTCTGGAATGTAAATACATTTTAGGTCGTTTTAAGTTTTTTTCTTTGTTTTATGTTGTTAAGATTACTCACTCTTTATCCAGAAATCTTGGTAGGTTCACATTCCATAATGACATCACATACAAAGATTAAGGGACGGATTACGAATGGAGTGAAAAATTGCGCTTTCACAAGCTCATTATTTGCGCTACACTCGTAATACCAGTGAGCGCAATTGTGCACTGGTATTTCAAGTGGCCCTAAATAAGAGCTCGAGTCCACATTGCATTTAGGCTTTGGCTCACTAGAGTGCACTTTTATAGGCTCCAATGGGAACCTCCTTCTCATGCAGTCAGACACGGCATGAGAAACTAGAGCAGCGCAGAGGGTAAGTCGCACAACGATGGGCAGCTAAATATATATGTATATAACAATAACCAACCACTTGTAAGCGCAGGTTATTTATCGCATGTCCACAAACGAGCAAATACATCCGTTTACGGGTGAACAATAAATTGTAATCCAGCCCACTGGTAATCTAGTCCTAAATGTGTTTATAAGCAAACAAATATACTTAAATGATTTTTACTGTACATTTCATTGTCCTTATACCATGCACAAAATCACCTGTAAACTTATTTATAAGTTTAGAATATTTTATTCAGAGCTCTATTACAAAACTATGAAAGTTAAAAATTAAAATACAAACTGCCTTGAGGAAAATGTTCAATTCAACAGCATCTGCTCTTTTCCATGAACTGTTGGCAAATATTTGTAGTTGTTCACTCTATAATGACATCACATAGAGAAGCAGAGTGTTGATTGATAATTAATACAGATAATCTTTAACATAGATTACTAGGGGTCAATTTATTATATGTTGAGTGGACATGATTCGCTAGCAGGGGGTGTCAATCATCCCGATCGGGATGATTGCAGTCCGCCACCTAAAAGATGGCAGACAAGTTAAGGAACTTCTTAATTTAAGTTTCTAGCGAGCTGGAAACTTTGGGAGTAGAAAGCAGCATCCGCTGCTTTATTAAATCTACCCCCATAGTGTATAGTTCTTCTAATTATTATACTTGTATATACCCTATTTTAAAGTTAGACATTTTTATTATTAAAAATTAAAAAAAAATAAGTTATCTCATCTATAAACACTTGGTTGACATGACTTGCAAATGTGTTGTAAAAAGTATTTTAATGTGGTAATGAAAGAAAAAGATATAAATTTTACC
The DNA here is from genome assembly GCF_027579735.1 of Bombina bombina. Classification (NCBI taxonomy): domain Eukaryota; kingdom Metazoa; phylum Chordata; class Amphibia; order Anura; family Bombinatoridae; genus Bombina; species Bombina bombina. The sequence continues at coordinate 121,612,309 of NC_069505.1, forward strand.
TTGTTTAAGAACAGCTGCTTATTCTCTCAAAATTCAGTAATTTTGGACATGCAAACAGCATATAAAAATGTTTGCTTTTAAACTTTACTTTTCCAAATCTTCTATTATTTATTATTTTATTATTCTATTTTTTTTATTTTTTATTTACCAAATAAAGAGGTTTATTTCATTCTTTACAACGTGCTCTTACAACATTAGAAATGGGATTGGTCCTTTTTTTGTATCAAACTGATTGCAATTTTTCTGAGTCAAACAAAGCAGAAGTTACTAACTGCCACAATATAATCTCCATTTCTCCTTAATGAGACAGTAAACAGCTGATACTGGCTGTTAATCAGTGAAATCCGAAATGGGTTAATATAATCCATGTGTGCTTTGCAATTGAATTGAGTAGTGTTTTTTTTTATAAGTGTTAAAGCATCTGAATTCCATTTGTATATGGGCATGATGGGTATATTGGGCATGTTTTTCAACTTTCAATAAATTAAAACATATTTAATTGTAATATTTTTCAGTTATTGATTGAGAAAATCTTATTTTGCAATTTGGCGAGATTTTCATCTAAAATCAAGAGCACTGCAGGAACTGAATTTCCATCAGAAGAGGCCGCAACTTATCTCATCTTCAACTTACACATTTACAAATTTCTATCCCATCCACTATCAATTTATGCCATATATTAATATATACATCTAAACTGAATCAGTGGCCATGAGTTCATTGCACATGCACAAGATAATACATTTATTCCAAATCATCAAAAAAGGACAGTTTTGCACTTTATTAACATCCCTTGGCTGCTGCATTTTGATGTGTCTATTTTGTTGTTTTTAGTTTATAACTTGTGCTAAGGATTGTGATTCCCAAAGGCAATGCTATCCATGATTCATGTGGGGAAAAATTTGTGATTAATTAATTTAACAATAAGAAAATGATGTTATTGATTGGCTTGTGATCGCTCTGATAATGAAAAAGGTATAATGGGAGCCGGATAAAAAAAACATCATTAAACGCGATCCACAAGATTGGTATTGACTCCCTGGAAAGGAGTTAAAAACATAAATAATGTCAGTTTAAGAGCAACAGCGCACTTCTGGGACTTAGCTGAACACATCTGAGGAGCCTATGACAAGAGACAAATGTGTATAGCCACCGATCACCAGCTAGCACTCAATAGTGCATTGATTCTCCTAAGCTTAACTAGGAATTAAAAAAAAGGATACAAATAGAATTAAGTAAACTTGATAATATAAATACAATGACAAGTCTCTTTAAATTACATCCTTTGTCTGAATCATGAAAGTTTAATTTTAATTTTTATTTCCCTTTAAATTAATGGACTAATGAGAACAAGTTTCTGAATTAGCAAAAAGAAATTAGACAAAACTCAACATTGTAGAAAACCCCTTATAGTAAACAAACCAGTGGTGTGAAAACCAAATAAATCCAGATCCATTAGGAGCAGTGAATTTTATCCCAGGATTATTTATGCTCTATATTTAATGTGTGTCTAATAAAGAATTCCTTTTAGATTGTGGCCTGATTTGCATTTTTACCATGTGTTTGGGAGCACTAAGTGGAAGGGCTTTTCTATTGGTGAATGTGATACTTTCTAATTTAGGTGACCATTGTCTTCCAGTACCAATAGGTTGTGAAAGGGACAGTATACACCAATTTTCATTTAACTGCATGTAAAAGACACTACTATAAAGAATACTATGCACAGATACTGATATAAAAATTCAGTATAAAACCTTTTAAAAACTTACTTAAAAGCTCCCAATTTAACACTGTTAATGAGATAGGCCTGGGACACCCACTGAAAGGGGCTAATAGCAGAACCCCCCCTGCATATGAAAAGACCTATTATACAAACAGAAGTAATGTGAAGTCTGTATACATCAGTATACAGCTAAAATTTTGGGGCTTGTTATTTACAAATAAGCAAAACTATACATTGATCATTGATCATTTACAAAACTTTAATGCAATAAAAAATCTAGTATATAATGTCCCTTTAAGTCTTTGGAAATAAGGAATATTTAGATGGTTCCCTTGAGCACAAGGATAATTTGATTTTTTTTTTCTACTGAGTAGACAAATAGCTTTAAGCAAATATACATAATTTGAAAACTGCTTTTACATTTAGATCTAGATTACAAGTGGAGTTCAATTGATAGACTAACGGGAGTTATTTTTTATGTGACCTTCCACACAAAATTATGCACTGCCTTGTACTACAAGTGAATGGTAAATTTTTTAACCAAAGTATTTTAACAGGTCTTACACTTTTGATTTTTTTTTTCCAATAGTTTTTTATTGAGGTTGTTCAAAATTAATACAATTTATGAGTTACTGTATATAACAGAAACAGAAATAATATATTTCAATGCAATAAAAGCCATAAATACAAGTGAAATTCACACTATAAATAATAATACTCAAAGCAATAGGATGGTATCAGGTAGCGTGAACAAGTTTCAAACTGGGTAACTTGGTAAACGTGAACAGCATTTAACGAATTCACTCCAGACAGCTTACGTAGCAATACACAAATGTTATCATTGTTTCCATACTTGGTTCAAAAAAAAATTGGAAATAAGGAAAAGACAAATTACCTCCGTATCACCGCAAATGTTGGTTACTCACTGTTTGCAATCGAAGTTCATCTTCTCAACGGACCAGTGAGTTATACACTAACTTTACTGGCGTATGTCCTCTCCTATTCGCCAGCGTTTATATAACCAGCGAGTCGCCTTCCTCTCACGCTGTCAGGGCTCTCCCTCATGCCCTCAAAATTCAACACTTAGACAAACCAGTAGACAGCTGATTCAAGCAGGAAAAAGGTTGTGAAGGACGTCGAAACTCCATAAGTTTAAAAGTGAGTTTTATTCTGTATTAAGATAAAACATATATATCATGGGCACAGCACACAGGTAAACTCAGCGCTAACAGCTGATGCGTTTCACGCCCACACAGCGTTTCATCAGAGCTGATTCATACGCTAAAGGCAATTTAAACAGCTAGAGGTTAAAGGTTAAACACAGTAGCAAATCATTAGTTGGCAAACTTTTTTCAATTGAGCTGTTTTCCCATTATTAACCCCTTAACGACCGAGGACGTGCAGGGTACGTCCTCAGAAAAAAGGCAGTTAACGCCTGAGGACGTACCCTGCACGTCCTCGGTGTGGAAAGCAGCTGGAAGCGATTCTGCTCGCTTCCAGCTGCTTTCCGGTTATTGCAGTGATGCCTCGATATGCATTAAACCTTTTACGGCCATCCGATGCAGAGAGAGCCACTCTGTGGCCCTCTCTGCACCGGACATCGATGGCCGGTATCGTTGGTGGGTGGGAGCCGGTGTGGGAGGTGGGTGGCGGCCATCGATGGCCCTGGTCATGTGGAGGGGGGCGGGATCGTGGGCGGGTAAGTCCGGGGGCGCGAGCGCGCACGTGCACGAGGGGCGGGGGCGGGCATGTGCACGGGGAGGGAGCGGGTGGGAACCGCTACACTACGGAAAAAATGTGTCCCAAAACAAAATAAAAGTGGGACAAAATTTAAATCTATAAAAAACCCTTAGGTGTCATTTAGGTCGTGGGGGGGTTGGGGGGGGGTTTGGGGGATTGAGCTACACTACAGAAAAAAAATAAAAAATAAAATAAAAAATAAACATTTGATTGTTCAAACTGGGTACTGGCAGACAGCTGACAGTACCCAAGATGGCCCCCAATAAGGCTGAGAGGGAGGCTTAGAGAGCTGTTTTGGGGGGGATCAGGGAGGTTGGGGGTTAAGGGGGGATCCTAAACACAGCATATGTAAATATGCTTTTTTTTTCTTTAAAAAAAAAATTATTTTAGTACTGGCAGACTTAAGATGGCGGGGACAATTGTGGGGTGGGGGAGAGAAGGGAGCTGTTTGGGAGGGATCAGGTGGGAGGCTGATCTCTCCACTAAAGCTAAAATTAACCCTGCAAGCTCCCTACAAACTACCCTTCACTGCTAGCCATAATACACGTGTGATGCGCAGCAGCATTTAGCGACTTTCTAATTACCATAAAGCAACGCCAAAGTCATATATGTCTGCTATTTCTGAACAAAGGGCATCCCAGAGAAGCATTTACAACCATTTGTGCCATACTTGCACAAGCTGTTTGTAAATAATTTCAGTGAGAAACCTAAAATTGTGAAAAAATTAACGTTTTTTTTACTTTGATCGCATTTGGCGGTGAAATGGTGGCATGAAATATACCAAAATGGGCCTAGATCAATACTTGGGGTTGTCTACTACACTACACTAAAGCTAAAATTAACCCTAGAAGCTCCCTACATGCTCCCTAATTAACCCCTTCAATGCTGGGCATAATACACGTATTGTGTGCAGTGGCATTTAGCAGCCTTCTAATTACCAAAAAGCAAAGCCAAAGCCATATATGTCTGCTATTTCTGAACAAAGGGGATCCCAGAGAAGCATTTACAACCATTTATTCTATAATTGCATAAGTTGTTTGTAAATAATTTCAGTGAGAAACCTAAAGTTTGTGAAAAAAATTGTGAAAAAGTGAACAATTTTTTTTATTTGATCGCATTTGGCGGTGAAATAGTGGCATGAAAGTGGTTTGGAAATAGCAAAGTGCTACTTGTATTTATGGCCCTATAACTTGCAAAAAAAGCAAAGAAGATGTAAACATTGGGTATTTCTAAACTCAGGACAAAATTTAGAAACTATTTAGCATGGGTGTTTTTTGGTGGTTGTAGATGTGTAACAGATTTTGGGGGTCAAAGTTAGAAAAAGTGTGTTTTTTTTCCATTTTTTCTTCATATTTTATAATGTTTTTTATAGTAAATTATAAGATATGATGAAAATAATGGTATGTTTTGAAAGTCCATTTAATGGCGAGAAAAACGGTATATAATATGTGTGGGTACAGTAAATGAGTAAGAGGAAAATTACAGCTAAACACAAACACCGCAAAAATGTAAAAATAGCCTTGGTCCCAAACGGACAGAAAATGGAAAAGTGCTGCGGTCATTAAGGGGTTAATAAATGCTGTTTCTATATCAACATATACAGTATATATATATATATATATATATATATATATATATATATATATATATATATATATATATATATATATAACACAAATAAATAAAAAAAACATTTGCCTAAAAATAAAAAATGAATAAAAAAAGTTAATGTAACACTGTTGTGGATATTAATAGTACTGTTGCCTCTGTCAAATAAAGAGAAGCCAGTATATTTATATTTTCTGCTTGAATCAGCTGTCTACTGGTTTGTCTATGAATAATAATACACAGATGACTGGAACCTCTTTTTTTTTATAACCTGTGCTTAATGTGTTTCTTCACATGAAACTGAAGGCAACTCTTGTACCTACTAAAACTAACACGTTCTAGAAGAGGAAAATTAGCAATTGGAGTGGTCACTTTTGGACCTATATGTGTAATATAAGTTAGCAACTGATATTCTAAATAATAGCAACAATAAAAGAATAGTGGGAAATTAGCTACTGATAAAACAAGTGAAATTTATGTTTATTTTTTTCCCAATTTTAGATAAGTCTGAGAAACCTCCTATGATGGACAGCGTCACTCTTGTACCCTAATTAGGAAGATGTCACATAGGGAAGGTTCTTATTAATATGTTAGCAACTGATATTCTAAATGATAGCAACAAAAAAATAATAGTGGGAAATTATCTACTGATAAAACAAGTGAAAATATGTATAACAATATAAATATATTTTCTGTTCTTGTTGTAGAGCAATAAATCAAATTTACTCGGGGAGGAATATGAGAATATATAGATAATGAGGTTAAGAGCAAAGCCTGTGTTCGCATAAAAAAGGATCATACCTAGCTATCATAGCAATTATGATAAGCAAGTCACATTGACCTGTATGGTTGTATATAATGAAAGTTATATGCAAAGTAGTTTTAGTTAATATCAGTGAGGGAAGAGCTATATATATATATATATATATATATATATATATATATATATATATATATATATATATATATATATATATATATATATATATATACTCTGTATATCTAAAAGGTTTAGAGAACAATCAAATCTTTAATCCATAATCAGGTGAATATTGAATTGTTCTGGAGAATATAGGGAGCTGACCAATTCAAAAACACAAAAGGATCAAACATAACAAACAAACTTATGTCACTATAATAACAGTATGTACAAAAAGTATTAACAATGGAGTTTTCATCTAAGCAAGTCCCATACAGCTTGATTAAAATTATGATCATGTATATTAACCAGCTTCATTATATATGAGGTGGGGGAAAGAGTTAAGCCTAGATTAACTTTAGAATTGATTAGGAGTTACATAAAACATATCAAGACATAAGTATTATAAGCTAGAATTTTTCATTTAAATGCACTTATTATTCCTGTGTATATAAGCACATTGTAAATACTCTATATGTCTCTCAAGTCAACACAGTAGGACTCAAACAAGAAAAATAAATGTGAGCATTCAGGCTAATGCAATTTACACCTCTTCATCTGTAGCCAACTCGGTATTTTAGCTTTGGAGCTATCTATAGGTTGTGGGAAACATACTGTAGGAATATGCAATTAAAGTGAGATAGAACTTACAGTAATATTATATTTGCATTTTTGTGTTTATAAGCTACTGGTATGTAAGTCACCGGACTCCAACATCAAATACATACATACTATAGGTAACTAATAAAGAGGAATACATGTTAACAATATAGGTTGTAAGGACCTCCCCATATATATCCTGAGAATGGAATTGTAAAATAAAAAAATCAGTATTAATAGGCCAGTCTCTAGGTCTGTCGGAGACAAGCTAGGTTCTATCATATATAGAATTATGTAACAGTCAAGTGGTTGCGCAAATTTCATCCCATATTCGACTTCTAGGACCAAGGGGGTTTAGGTTGAATGTCCAGCACATACTGCAATAAACTGTCCCCATGTTCCATATGCTGGATCCTGAGTGTAAATAAAAAGTATGGGGCTTCATTTATGAGCAGGGCGTTATAAATCCGGCATGGCATACCATCTGATGTTACAAGATCCCCTGATCCGGTTCCTCTAATCCATGAAGCTGAGATGTCCATGTGTGTCGACCCTGTAAATTGCATGTCTTTCTTAGACCAATATGCAAGTGGTGTCGGAATTTTACAATGACTGAGGAGGCTGGCCACATCCTCCCCATCGTCAACAGAGGGCTTGATCAAATCAGTCTGTATCGATATATGCAGCAGGGTCTGCTGGCTGTTAACCTCTTCTCTGTATTGCTGGGAAGACAGACTCCCTTTATTTCCCCAAACTCAATTGTTCTTTTTGTCAGGACCTTGCTCTGAGGTGGTGAATGTGTTCACTTCGTCCTGACTAGTTAAGTGCGCAGTTAATAAGGAATCATTCTGGTTACTAACTTCTTTGCATATGGAAATGAGGTTGTCGAAGCTGCTGTCCATTTTGGCCTCCAAATCTTTAAGTAGAGATCTCATTGCTTTATGTAGCTCTTCCATATTATCAGGCTTTGGTAAGTCCTCTGTGATAACGGAAACTTGAAGCTTAGAAAGTATAGCAGTTGGTGTAGACCTGCTTGACCCGGGTTACCGGGGGGGAGGGGAATAAAAAATCTGTAGGAGTAGCCACCCGTCAAAGATCTTGACAGTCCAGAATAGAGCCTGTAGGTCATAAATGCAGCCAATATTCAGGTATCTGGTACTCTGGAGCTCAGAGAACCTGTAGAGATATAAATTATGCATGGATGCTTCTATAGTCTCAAGATAGGCGGCTGATTTCATAGACTTCACTAACAGTTGCCATTTTTGCGGCCATTTTGGTCGCTGCCTGGACATGCCCCATAGTACATGAATTTAAATGTGTGCTTCCAAATAATCCTATTATCTGAGTGATTTAGTGCAAGCATGCTATTCAATATAGAGATATTAGTGCTCCCTAGACTATCGCTCAAGCAATACAATTCATTTTGGACTTATAATATGCAATAAAAGCACTACTGGTTGTTTTTAAGCAATGTTATCTCACAATATTGCTAAAATGTTTGCACTCCACTTGCAATCTAGCCCTTACAGGGACAGTCCACTCCATAATTTGTATAGTTTAAGAAGATAGATAATCCCTTTATTACCCATTTCCCAGTTTTGCATACTCATCACTTTTATATTAATACACGTTCTACACATTATGGTTATATGCACTTAACAAGACCTGCACTTTTTTTGTTTTTATATTCTTTGATATTAATTTTACCGTACCACTTCCACAGAACAGTTAATGTATCTCTCTCTCCTATCTTTACCTTGTTATTGCCTCTATATTTTAAGCTTTCAATAGAGCAGGTATCTGCTTTATAGTTATTGTGTTCTTTTTTTTACTTTCTATAGAACCCTTGTGTTTAGCAATATATATTATGAATGGGCTTTATAGATAAAGGCTATTGCTTCAAATGAAAACATACTGCAAATATGGGAATAACAAAATATATAATTAAAATCAAATTGAAATCAACTAGTGGATGCATCAAATAAGAACAAAAAAAAATGATATGTAAAAAAATAAGTGATGCATGACCTTTCACTATTGTAAGGTTACTCCCCAGATATATTAAGTCCATGGGGTATATTTAAAATAGTGCGAGCAGACATTATACGATGTAGCATATCATGTCCGCTGCACATCGATAAATGCCGACAGCATACGCTGTCAGCATTTATCATTGCACCAGCAGTTTGTGTGAGCTGCTGGTGCAATGCCGCCCCCTGCAGTTTTGCGGCCAATCGGCCGCTAGCAGGGGGTGTTAATCAACCCTATCAACCTCAGAGCAGGTTATGGAGCGGCAGTCTTTAGACCGCTGCATCATAACATTCGAAGGCTCGCCGGAAACAAGGGGCTTGATAAATCGGCCCCCCCTATGTAGATGCTTATATTACTTAATCATAATTTAATCTTTGACTATGCTGTAGGTTCATCAAAAGGTTAAATCTTTCATATTAAAAGATATTTCAGATAAAGTTTACCCCAGTTGATGTAAGTTCTATAAAGCATACATTTAAAGGGACATAGTATTTAAATGAAATGCACATTAAATGGACAGTGAGGTGAAAAGTAATCTTAAATGGAATGGAAAGAGCATGGACTTTTAAATAACTTTTTTATTGTACTTCTGTTTTCAATGTTGCTTAGTTCTCTTGGTATGCTTTGCTAAAGAGTAATCGTAGGTGGGCTCAGGAGCATGCCTATGTCTTCAGCCATCTGACAGAAGTGTTTGCAACAATGTTTACAGCCATAGAATGCTAAAGACGTGCACGCTCCTATTTTTCTTTACTTTTTTACCCAAATTACATAAGCATGCAACAAGGCCACCAGGAAGGCCGATTATTAGTGGGATAGATTCTTTAAGTTCAAACTTGTCAGCATTCATAGATTTTTTTCTCCAACCCTATGCACAGAAGGCAAAATCTCATTTAAAAGATACCAAACATGTTTTACAAATCATACAAAATATACCCTGGCAAGAAAATTACTTTTGGGTCACCATGGACGTGACTTCTTTGTATACCATAATCAATCACAAAAAAGGGATTGAGGCAGTTAAATGGAAACTATCAGAAGATAAAGATTTATCACCAAAATTACTAGATTTCATACTTAGAGCCATAGAATTTATTCTATATCACAACTTTTTTTGGTTCAATGGGAACTACTATTCACAGATTTGTGGGACTGCAATGGGCACCAGGTTTGCACCAAGTTATGCCAATATTTACTTGGACTATTTTGAGACGACTCATATATAGGCATAATCAAGAATTTGGTGCAGACCTGGTGTCCTGGCATAGATATATAGATGACATTCTGTGCATATGGAAGGGGGGTGAGTCCAAACTCATAGAATTTGTACAAATGCTTAATAACAATAATCAGCAAGTCACATTATCAGTAGAATATGACAAAAAAGAAATACATTTTTTAGATTTAACTCTTTACACTATAGATGAAAAAATCCACAGCAAAACATACTTTAAGAAGTGTGACACTAACACCTACATTAGACATGATAGCTGCCACCATCCCAACTGGCTAAAGTCAGTACCAAAAAGCCAATTCCTACGAATACGCAGGAACTGCAGCAATATAGATGATTACAAACAACAATCAAGAATACTTAAAGAAAGATTCATACAAAAGGGATATGACCAAAGAGCTTTAGAACAAGAAAGAAAAGAAGTTGGAAATAAAATAAGATCAACACTGTTAGAAAACAAACACAGAAATGAGACCTCATTTAATAATAAATTCCCTACATTTGTGACCACATTTAATGTAGAACATCATACAATTAAAAAAAATTATACAAAAGCCCTGGCACATTATAAAGGAGGATGAATATCTAGGACCTATAATTCCAGCTAAGCCCACAGTTATCTTCAGAAAAGGACAAAATTTGAAACAAAAATTAGCTCCCTCACTCATAAAAGGCATAGCCCCCAAAAAACCTTTACAAATAAGTAACATGACAGGCTTCTTCACTTGCGGCAAATGCAAAGGTTGTAACTACACCAGAAGAACACACAAAACATTTGACTCCATAGTTACAGGAAAAAAATTGAAATAAAAGAATTAATTACTTGCAAAAGTAAAAATGTGATATATTTGTTGCAATGTGGCTGCAAAATCCAGTATTTAGGACAAACGTCCAGATTTTTAAAAACAAGAATCATGGAACATCAAAATAAAATAGAAAAGAATCATGATGACCACGGAGTGCCGCTACACTGCAACAATTGTGAACATTTCACAAAAGAATCCTTTCTATGGATAGGAATTGAGAAGGTTGAACTTCATTGGAGGGGGGGTAATCTGGCAAAACAACTAGACCAAAGAGAATTAAAATGGATACATACACTTAGAACATATGCCCAATGGGGTCTAAATAAGGACACAAAAATTGCTGCCTTTGTCTAAAAAACTCTTAACATATGAAAGGGGGGCAAAATAAATGATAAATTCAAAAGGTGAAAATATGGGGCCTAAATAAATCCGTAACATTTTTGTTCTTGTTGATGTGAATACGAGTATAAGGACACACAAAAAAAAAAGAAGCTGTTTTTGTATTAAAAACCTTCAACATATGAAAGGGGGCAAAACAGATGATAATCTATAATGTGTTCCTAAGAAACAATGGGGCCCGAATAAACCAGTAAAATTTGTGTAAAGTGAATACTGAAAAACATTAGTACATGAAAGGGGGCAAAATAAACATGTATTTATACAGACAGTTCATGTTATATCATCACACTTAATGTTTATATATACACATATTGTACAAATATCATCACACTTAATGTTTATATATACACATATTGTACAAAAGAATATAATTCTCACACTTAATTTCAAGAAATTATATGCAACACACAAGTCGCTGAGTCAATATTTAACATTCAATAAGTATAGAAGTCTGTTTATAATATGGATGTTTAATTATGAAAAGTATCTATTCTAACTTGTAACAAACTTCTAAGTGGCAATTTATTCTACCTCCTCTAAATATTTGGATAAGTAGAATTCATATAAGAAACTTTGTATCTGTGAATAACACTTATGTCTTTTTATTTTGAGAAAAAAAGAAAAGGCAATCAATATCACTATATCAGAAACTGTTTTTCATTGGACATTCGATAACATGTGATACCCACTGACATATCAGACCTGAATGGGAACCTAAAATAGAGAACTACCTGAAAGGGAACTACAAAACATCACTATACCAGAAACTGAATTTCATTAGACAACCTATAACATGTGATCTTTACTGACATACCGGACCTGAAAGAGAACTTGAAACAGAAAACTACCTGAAAGGGAACTACCGGCAAAAATGATGATATCTACAGAAATTTTATATTTTAAAGCAAACTTATAGTTTCTTATATAATTAATATTGTTTTTTTATGTTTTTTTCTATGTTTATTTTAAATTTACAATTGAAATTTTGAATCGGGTGTAAACCTGCTCTCCTCCAATGGGGAAGCAGGTAGCATAACTGACATGTATTTAAAGGCCGCCTGTTCAGTGGAAAGGTATGCTTTGGTTTGTAAAGCACTTTTATTGCTCTTGAGAAATATGGCTGGGACCGTTGAGCCAAATAAAGACAAACTTTTTTACTGAATCTGTGATATTGTCTTTTCATATTGGGAAGGAGCCGGTAACCTGCAATATACACTGTGAGTAGATATTCACCTTTGTATGGTGTATTGTCTGATATTTCAGCACCACTATTTTGCACCTAGAGTTATACAACCAAGGAAGGAAAGGAAGATACCAACGACTGATACAAGCTGAACCAGCGCCTCCAGCTAGCACACCTGATCTATTCACACAGACCTTGGGAGAGACTGTGGGACGGCTGCGGTTCACTAGAAGGGGAAAGTATTAATACATATTATACTCCTATTAGCCTATCTAGGTTTACTCTTCAACAAATGATACCAAAGAAACACAGCAAATTTTATAACAGAAGTAAATTGGGAAGTAGTTTAAAATTGCAGACTCTGGGGCCAATTTATCAATGTCTGTCCGACATGATACGCTGAAGCGTATCATGTCCAACAGACATCGCTGTCTGCATTTAATACTGCACAAGCAGTTCACCAATCGGTCGCTAGCAGGGGGTGTCAATCGGCCCGATCGTATAGGATCGGGTGGATTGCAGACCGCAGCCTCAGAGGCTGCGGATCAGTTATGGAACAGCAGTCTTTGGACTGCTGCTTCATAACTGCTGTTTCGGAGCTTGATAATTCGGCCCCTCTATCTGAATCATGAATCTTTCATTTTAACTTTACTTTCCTTCTTTTTTTTTTTTTTTTAAACATTTTTATTGAGGCAAATAATAAAATAGTACAGAGCATAGTAACCACAGATATAGGCCCTTAACCCGTAAGGGCAATTGTCAAAAGTATACAACGCTGCCAATACAGTAAGCAGGACAAGCCATATTTTGAATCATTAATGGTAATTTACATTTCAAAAACAATAGGTGTTAAAGAACCAATAATCAAAGACAATATATAAAATTGTAATGCTTCCTGTGTGGTTAAGAAACAAAAATACTGACCTCATGTTTTTTAGATTAACGACATATAGGGCCCTTTTTGGGTCCTTCAGACTGTAAACATGTACATATATTATAAAAAGGTATATCAATCATAAAATGAAAGGAAGAAAAGACAGGCGCACAAGGCACAATTCAAGTGTAGAGTTTTTATTATGAATAATAGACACACAGTTAGAAACACTTACTAGATTAAAAACAAAATGTGCATTGAGAGCATATGCTCCTGGGATTATCGCAGCACCTGTGGCACCGGGAATTTGATGTTCTTCTCCCCTCCGTTCACAATGAGAGCAATTCAGGGCATCCTCTGACCACTCCCAGCTCCAGGGTCTTTACACTGTCAAACATTGACAGTCAATGTTTGACAGTGTAAAGACCCTGGAGCTGGGAGTGGTCAGAGGATGCCCTGAATTGCTCTCATTGTGAACGGAGGGGAGAAGAACATCAAATTCCCGGTGCCACAGGTGCTGCGATAATCCCAGGAGCATATGCTCTCAATGCACATTTTGTTTTTAATCTAGTAAGTGTTTCTAACTGTGTGTCTATTATTCATAATAAAAACTCTACACTTGAATTGTGCCTTGTGCGCCTGTCTTTTCTTCCTTTCATTTCATGTAACTACATCTGAGCCGAGACCAGTGGGATTGCTGGCTGGGAACAGGCGGCACTTTCAGCGGCACTGCAATCAAAATAGATTTGCTTTCTGTATGGTTCATTTGAACGTTATCCCTCACCAATTCAGGATCATCTGCAAAACATAAGAAAACTCTCTGTTTTAACACTCAAGGTACCGTCCCAATCCTAAATAGAATCCTAATAGAATTCTAAAAACTGTTTACTCTAAGTCTAAATGTGACCGGGGACTAAAATTATAAAATCCCATTTTATGACTGTGATTACATCTATGGACTTTTGATAAACACAAATTTCCAGTTTTGTCTATTTAGGGTATAATCTCATCATTTATCTACAGCATCTTGTTTTTTATTTATAGTATTATTGTTATCATTATGTTTCTTAATTTTTGTTTTCTTTTTTAACATTTTTCAACTTCAGAAGTTTTTAAAATCCCCAGTTTTAAATTGCTTACTTAAGTTTTAAATTGCTTACTTAGCTTTTTATTATATTTAAAGGTGTTTTTATTGCTAGACAAATTTCCATTATACCGTCATAGTGGTATCAATAGATAATAATCAATAAGAAAATTGGGTTCAGAACATAAGCGCATAAAATCACAAACAGTGTTTTATATCAATCATAACTATAATAAAGGAAAAAGAATAAACGCATGTGTTTGAAAATATATAAACAGGTCGTGTGTATTGGATTGCTGACCTCTTTTGTGTCTATGACACATTATTTCCCAGACTAGTAGATAGTCACTTTTGGACTAGAGAAGAAAAAAAAAACCATGAGAAATATAAACACTTGGGAATAGTACTATCCAATTTAGTTTAGTCATAGAGAAGGATTAGGGGTGGGGAATATCCAAAGCCGCTATATTGCAACAACTATACAATAAATAATTGGGGAAATTCTAGGGAATCTACGTTCCTATGTTTACTCAGTAAACAAGGTCTGAGGGAGGGCGGAGCCAGAATTCTAATAACTATGAGCACGTGGAGATATGAATAGATAGTCTAATATCTATCTGTCACAGTAAAAATATAATACTTTAATTTTCTATTATGAACAAACAAACTGTTCTCAATTACTATTAATGTTGTGAGTTAGATACTAGAGTAGGAATTTAGCTTTTTGCAGTAAATATATAAGCATATTTCAACAAATCCTCATAAGCTTTAATATACGTCTAACCTAGCTGGTGTAGTAGCAACCAGTCAGAACAAATAAAGCCATTTTAGCAATTCAGTGCAAATAGTAATTAAAGAACCTTTACAGATATAAGAAAGAATATGTTTCTCCCCTATACAGTACTAATCATACAAAGCACAGTATAAGCATATTCATAAATGTTTGAAACATACTTTAGGTAATAATTTGCAAACACCTAGGCAATATAAGCAATTACAGACAGGCATATAGCATCAAGGTCTAACATCTTACCGTGCATGGTCAACACTTAAATATCCTCAGCTCAGTAGTTTTCCTAGCAGATAGCTAAGTCGGTTAATAATAGGTTAATATTGGAGCCTACCATAGTGTTTATGTATCTACAACATTGTGATATAGACCTCTATCTTAAAGGGACAGTATACACTCATTTTCATATAACTGCATGTAATAGACACTACTATAAAGAATAAGATGCACATATACTGATATAAAAATCCAGTATAAAAACAGTTTAAAAACTTACTTAGAAGCTGTCAGTTTGGCTCTGTTGAAAAGGTAGCTGGAAAGCCCACTGCAAGTGGCAAATAAGACACTCCCCCCTCCCCCTTCTTTTACATATGAAAAGACCCTTTACACAAACAGGAGCAAGCTGGAGTAGGTAGTCGAGCGTACTCACATAAAACTTTGGGGCTTGGTTAGGAGTCTGAAAATCAGAGCAATGTTATTTAAAAATAAGCAAAACTATACATTAATTAAAAAAAAAAAAACTTTATGGGCTATATAAATAGATTATCTACAAAACATTTATGCAAAGAAAAAATGAGTGTATAATGTCCCTTTAAGTAGAGATCAGCATACTACTATTTTTTACCCTAACATAGATGGTCTAAGAGACCATATTTCAGTTTTGTATGTAAAATACCCTAAAATATACATATATACATAAATGGTGTATTTGCTGGGTCACCTCGGCCGCAGGCAGCCCAGCAAAATGAGTAAAAAATATCTCTATAATGTTCTATACCTAGGTCCAGTAGTATTATACAATAGCACCAACATTGGAGCACATACACATAAAGCAACAGCATTTTTCACTTAAAATTGGCTAATATGTGCCTTGGATATGTGAATTGTGCTATAATACACAGCTGCAAAAGGTATATGGGGATCAGTAAAGAGCAGGGGTTTGTAAACATATGGCATTGCAAACAGCTGAACTCATATAGTTAACCAATGTCATCTAGCTGAAAAGGGAGTTCAAATAATATTGGGCACGGACTGTCCCAAACTGCCGTTCTGCCGATCTGAACTGTTTGATGCTGTTCCTTCAAGCCGATACGGGCCACAGAGGGGAATGTCGCCTTCCTCTTGAAAGCAGACCAAGTCATGAGCTCTAATATACCTGGCTTACTAGCCCCACATAATGCCGCAAAGATTGCATCTCTCATGTCCCAAGTGTATGCGCTGTGATGAGTCTCAACAGCCTCCGTGTCATTTGAGCGCCCTGCTGCGGGTTCTACGCCTCCCTCGGCCGACTCATTCATGCCGCTTGTAACTTTCTTGGCCTCCATCTCCACAGCATGTAAGTCATGCCAGGTAAGCGGTGATCGCCGGGGCCCCAAAGCGTCACCATCTCTGTGAGTAGCTGTGGAGACGGGTACAGTAGCATCATGTCCTGTAGATAATACTTCTGCCTGCTGGGACGCCATAGTAAATGTGTGCTCCAACACGGCGCGGCAGCTTTGTAGAAAGTTCTGGATCTCCACTTTAATAACCTCTGTGACATCCATCATAAGGCAGTGTAGTTGGGACCGAAGTTAAAGGTATAAAGGCGGACAGTGGTCAGTTCCCTGCTTCACTTCAGGTACCGCGTGGGACCAAAAATGGCCGCTCCTAAGAATCGCTGAAGGCTGGATACACTCTAATGTCGCAAGGTCCCTCCTGACAGATTTCTCCCCTTCCAGATTTACCAATATAGGATATCAAAGCTTACTGATCATTCTGACCCATGATAATGATAGAACATTTGGGCTTGAACGGTCGCAAAGTTTGTTTTTTACCTATAGTATAGTCAGAGCTGTTGAAATATGCGACCGTTCAGTCCAAGAGCTAGCTCCGCCCCCCAACTTTACTTTACTTTTAATATTTTTCAATATTGAATAACATTTTTGCAATATTCTTTCATTGGTAAAATGCTTCTAGAGGGATATGGCTGCAATTCACTGACGTGTTGACATGTTTAGCAAAAAGAGGCTGCTCATAGGGTGCTAACTATGGGTATATAGGTTGATGCGGGAATCCAGACGTGGATGTGTTGCTCAGTGTGCCTAGTGGGATATGGCTGCACTTCACTGATGGTGCCAACACTAGGCCGAAATGTACGTCTGGGTTTATGCCATTTCTCTCATTCAGAGAGGGATTGCCTGGTATTTCGAGGCTGGACAGTACTATTTAGTCAGGATCAGACTGATATACTACAGGAAAGTTCTCTGTAAAAGGCACATGGTGAGCAAAAAAAGAGGCTTCGTCTAGGGAGGTAACTACCCATATAACAAGCTGTTATGCTATAGTTCATTCCCAAGTTGAGTGCTTCTCTCTTTTAGTACATGTAAAACTGCTAGTAAAAAAACTAAAATGATCATCAGCATAGTTTTTTATGGCTGAAAATAAAAATTAACACACCATTATAGGAAAGGGTTAATTGCCCACATGACATGATCTGAGCTTGTTAAAAGAGTCTAAAAAATAGTAATCAGACACACAAGGCAGAAACGCGTAATAATGAATACATTTTTGCAGGAAGTTCTACTTTACCATTGGCTGCTTATTTATGGGTTTTTTTTGTTGTTTATTTTTTAATACCAGGTTGGTCTTGTATGGCATAACATTAACCAAATCAATTGGAAGAAATCCAGATGTTCTGTAGTTATGATAGACATAAGTACTAGCTAATGCAAACAGACATGGCGCCTGATTCAAAATTCCCTGGATGTCATGCAAAACAACTTGCTGACATCCACAGGGGCTGTACTCAGGGAACTCACTGAAAAAAGGTGCTTTCACTGGAAGTTGCGATGCCTCAAATAAAAAGTAATTGAGTTCACTAGAAACATATTATTTACTGGGGAAAGTGATGTTTTTAGAACGTTTGAATGCCACTTGTAATCTAACCCATCATTTTTAAAAATATTTTTCTTTTTAATGATTCACACTATAATAAATACATCTACTACACATACTTAAGTTCTGAAAACACGTGAGACATACAAAAACTGCCTTTAGTAAACTCCACCAGGGTTTTATGATACTTGCGAGATTTCTTAGAGATTTTTTTTAAAGACCACCATATTGAATGTTTACTTTGCTTGGTAGAAAGCATACATTTTTCTGTGATGGGTAAAAAAAAAATGACCTAAACAAAGTAATATAATTGAAAATGTGCTGCAGGAAGAGGTGTATGCTGCCCATACGAGTTACACGTCATATTTAAAATCGCTTATTGGCATTGAAAGAGTAATTCAAATTAATACAATGCTTTGATGTAAAGAGCAAAATTTCATGGGGAACAATTTACCCTTTTTGGCTCTGTCTCCAAATGACCATGCTGGCATTTCTCATGAGTTGAATATATGATTTCAAAGTTGCAAAAAGATTATAGAAAAATTCATACACTGATTCTGGAAGTTGACTTCAGTTCAACCTCCCATATCATCACAATTTAGTAAATGCATGCACAGATAATGAATAAAGAATTTCACTGAAGTTTTATAACTAGAAGTAACAAAATATTAAACCTATAATTATCATAGAGGTTCCATTGTTATCCATTTTAAGAACTGTGCAACACATTCTTTTATAAATATCTCAGGGTATTTTGTAGGATTTTTAAATTCAAGGTCATTTAAACTCTTTAACTTTGTTAACTTCATCAATGTTTTACACAGAGAATATTCAACAGTGGTATTCCAATCAATTTAGAAAACAATAATTAATCAAAAATGGCTTTCAAAAAACTATTTTGTGTATGTGTCAGCATGGCAATTAGAATAGAAACATGTATTTATTTATATTAGATGTTAAACTTTAATTTATAGCATGTTCCAGCTATTACTTGGCATAAAAACATATAAATATTTTGGTTGACCTGTTTTTGGTGGTTGTCACTACAAAATTATAATATTCTTTCTTCCTGCTGTTTTAATGTTTTTTGTCATTGAATATTCATTCACATCTCAACATGCATTTTTTTTATAATATTTGAAGGCAAAACATTTTGTCTTGATATTCAGAGCTCCGATTCAGAAACTTCTAATCTCACACTTCGTTTGTATTGACATTTATAGGATATATTTAACTTTCACTGGATATATTATTTATACTTTTCCTAGAAGTAGTTTTATGTACTTAAAATACATTTTACCCTCATAAATATTGATGCATTTGCTACTATTGTGCTACATATATGCAAGTAACAATAACCATATAAATAAAACAGAATTTCTATAAAATCATGTTAGTAAATGACAGTATAATATTTGGGACTAAATGGTTTTCTCACTACACCTAATGACTGCAGATGCATTTTGCAAATCACTTGGAAGAGTGTAATAAACGCCTGCATTCGGAAATATGCCATCTACGTTCACAAGAA
The DNA here is from genome assembly GCF_027579735.1 of Bombina bombina. Lineage (NCBI taxonomy): Eukaryota > Metazoa > Chordata > Amphibia > Anura > Bombinatoridae > Bombina > Bombina bombina. The sequence continues at coordinate 121,631,921 of NC_069505.1, forward strand.
ATTCGAAGACCATTAAGAAACAGATTAAGCTGTAAACTAGAAATAATATTGGTGGCAGACTAGCAGTATATTTATCTTCACAGCTATAAAAAATAACAAAAATAATTACTAGGGAGAATGTATCAGTGTATAACACAGTTCCAATAAGGGATCATTTTCCCCTTCACTTCTTGGGATTACCTTAGTATATTCCTACTTATTGACAACTCAGCTTTACCAGACCCAACCAAAGACATCCACAAGAGGGACAAGATAGAGCAGATGCCCCCATATGTGTCAGAAAATCTTAAATCTAATCCTAATGAGGGACAGTTAATAAAGCCATTGACTTTGCCCCTTTGATGCAATATACCCCTATTAAATGCAGGGTTAATTGGTTCTACTTATCACATAGCTGTGTGGTTACATCATTCTCTAGATGTAATAGTAAAATGACTAATATAAAGAACACCTAAACTATTGCTTAACAATAATATGAAGCTGTTGAAACTTTGCCTCTTTCCTTGTCAAAATAAACATTCTCAGACTACTAGGTATCCCATGCTGTATGTAACAAGGACTATTAGTTAATGTATTGGAATTAGTTTTATTGTAATTAAAGAATGTGTCCACTGGTACTGTATGTTTTTAATAAATTTAAACTCACCACTATGTAAAGTATGTTCCCTCATTTAAAAAAGGAGAGTTCATCACATTCCATTTACCTCCCAGCATTTCACATATAGCATTCTAGACAAGCAGACTGTGGGAAGAGCCCGGGAAAACTATTTAAGTAGTCACAGTTTTTTCTTAGACAGGGTGTGGACAGAGCTAGGTTGAATTGTGGGCAGGGCCAATTGTGCCATGGAGTTGGGTGGTGCAGGGATGTAGCTGGATAGTCCCTAGTTAAACCTGTTAAATATGAATATTTAAAGGCAAAGGAGTACAGTGGTTGAGACATCAAAACAGATATTTCAAATTGGAACTATTCTGCAAAATTCAGGTGTTTGTTGTTGGGGATAGACAATTAGGAATTCCTCACACAACCTATATACAACATACAAATATATATATATATATATATATATATATATATATATATATATATATATATATATATATATATAATATAGTACATATATATACATCTATCACATATAACACATATATGACTTTAAGAGTATTGATTTGAAATGGTACACTGGTATTTCACTCTGCTGTTATGTTCTCAATCAGTGTTATAATCAAGAAAAAGTGGGATGTTACATTGCAAGAGAGAGTGAGCGCTATGCTCTGCAGTGAGAATATTCATTTGTTTTGAGAACACTCTTACACCTAGATTAAGAGTTTTGTGCTATACCGGGTGCGTAAAGAACGCCCAAAAATAGTGTTATTGTACTTTCCATACCGCTGCCATTACGAGTTACTGAAAAACCTCCTTTTGCTGTGCGGTATGGTGTGTTAAGCTCCATACCACACAAAAGCCAAGGGCTGAATTTACGTGCTTGTGCACACTTTCCCCTATAGACATCAATGGGAATAGAGTGTTAGAAATAAACACCTGCGATCGAGGAATGGCAAATGGCCATAACGCAACCCCATTGATGTCTATGGGGAAAAGAAAGTTACGTTTAAACCCTAACATAAACCCCTAGTCTAAATACCCCTAATCCACCATTCCCCGACATTGCTGACACTAAATAAAGTTATTAACCCCTAATCCGCCACTCCCCGACATTGCAACACTAAATAAAGTTATTAACCCCTAATCCGCCGCTCCCTGACATCGCAGACACTAAATAAAGTTATTAACCCCTAATCTGCCACTCCCCGACATCGCAACACTAAATAAAGTTATTAACCCCTAATCCGCTGATCCCTGACATTGCAAATATGAAATAAACCTATTAACCCATAAACAGTCAGTCCACACATTGTAACTAATAAACTAAACCTATTAACCCCTAAACCGCCAGCCCCCCACATTGTAACTAATAAACTAAACCTATTAACCCCTAAACCACCAGCCCCCCACATCATAACTAATAAACTAAACCTATGAACACCTAAACCGCAAGCCCCCGCATCGCAAAACACTAAATTAAACTATTAACCCGTAAAGCTAGCACCCCCTAACTTTAAATTAAAAGTTATAATATAACTATCTTTTAAATAAATATAAACTTACCTGTGAAATAAAAAATATCTAAGATTAAACTATCAATTAACCTAATATAACTATTATAATAAAATAAACTACCAATTAAAAATCATAAATTACATGATTAAACAAAACTAACACTACGAAAAAATAAAAAAACTAAATTACAAATTTAAATAAAAGAAGAAATGTAGAGCCTGTGCTTCCCAGCTACAATATGAAATATTACACAAGAAAAAACAACATAAAATGTTGCATGAGAAATTGTGAAAATTATAATATGGAAAGTAAAAAAGGAATAAAAAGTCAATGCAAAGTCACCCCAATCTGTGTATAAAGAACCAGATCACCTGCTGGTTTGGTAAGAACCTGGGTGGATTACAATCTTGGTAGAGTCTTTTCGATAAGATGATTTTATACTCAGGTGATAGTGCCTGTAACTCCAGATAACGACCTCAGGTAGTGATGCCAATGGGTGCTGCTCCAATAACATGGAGAGGACTGTGATCTGCCGTGATCTGCCTCCAAGAAGGAACTTGAAATACAAAAGAAGAGAAGAGCGCAGCCCACTCTAAGAGTAAAAGTATTTATTACACAAAAAATAGCGCAAATAAAATCAGACGTTCCAGATAATGGAATAAAATGTGCACAAAATCACCAAAAGTCCTCCAATTCAAGCCAAGTGAGTGTCAGCTTTTAAACCCCTTAATCCTTCCTGGGATCACAGGATGACCCAAGCGGCTTACTTTCCCAGGATAGCGGAACAACTCACAATAGTATCTGCCTGTGTCGGTAGGACCTAAGGATTCTGAAATCCTCAACGCGTTTCTTTGGGTTCCTACCCGACTTTCTCAAGAGGTGATTATTTGGTAAGTGGCTCATTTCATTTTGAAAAGAGCGCGCTATCAAAGTAGGATACATGGCAGCATATGATTGTGCAAATATGTGTCATCCTGTGATTGGCTACATAATCGCCAATAGAAAGTCAGCACAATTATATTGCCGTGATGCAATGTGATACAATACATTGCGGTTAAAAACATACACCTAGATTACAAGTTTTGCGTTCGTTTTTTAACGTTGAAAAAAAATGGCCATTTCAGCATTAAAACAGCAACGCAGCCATTATGAGTTTTGTTGGTATAGCTGTACCGCAAGCCTTTTAGCCTGTAACACAACGTCAGGCCCGCACTCGAAAAAATGAAGTTTTTTTCATGGGATTCCCATAGTGCTCCCATTACAAGTTTTGCGATGAGGCTAAAAAGCTTGCGTTACACCCTATAACATCAAGTTCCATAACGCCATCTGAGAGCAGTGGTTATGAGTTTTATGCAACAAAACTGTTATGCAAAACTCATAACTAAACTGTTAAAAAGTAGGGGGCGGAGCCAACTACCATGGGGACCAGATGTGTTTCTCTGCCGCTCCTGGCTCTGGGACTAGACTTTATGGATTAATTAACTAATATAAGCCCTAAAATGTATTTATTCTCTTTACTATCCTCCTAAAGACCCCTTATATGTGTCTATTACTTCACAAGAAATGGAAACTTATCAACTCTGAAGATGAAAGGATTACTTATTCTCTTTAGTGAAGCCATGCGGGGTGAAACACCATTTTACAAGCTGTTCTTTCCACACAACTACAAGCCAGTTTAGTCAGCCAAAACTTGTCAGCTGTAATACCTCACCATGGAGGATCTCTATAGTGAACTGAGAGCTCTCCTAGTGGAGTTTGACAACCGAATGACAAGCCAATTTAACAGCCTGAGATCTATTATTCGGAGTGGCTGTGGGCATGGGGGGGTGTCCACCACGGCTGTAGCCAAACAAGTGGAGTTCCAGGCTCACATACAAGTACCTCTAAATCCCAACGCTGCGCAGTGTGATGCTGTGATAGCACCACTAACCCAGGCACAGGTGACCTCCTCTTCTTTGGCCTCTCTTACCTCAGGGGATATGGTCTGTTCATGGTCCGTTCATGGGAGAGCACAAGATGCCAGCTAATGAGCATGAAAATATCCGATACTGAAGGTAACCTATTGACAGGCACCCCTGCCTTGCTGAGAACCGAGCTGAGCTTAGAATGCTACGAGAATCTTAGCGGCTACAGTTTTAGCACCAGCCCTCCTTGGTTTCCCAGGTATGCGGCTATACTCCTGATTGTGATTGAAAGCCAGGAGGAGAAACTACATACATATGGGTCACTAAATGTTACCAGATCCGTCTTGCATATTTTGAGGGCCCACTCCCGATGTTGCAGCACGGCATATTGGCAGAACTCCCCAACGGTTCATGTGTTGATGGGTAAATTTGTGTAAGCAGCCCCGATGTCTCATGTGCCCAACTCTCACTTATTTGTGGCAGGACATACCGTTACAGGATGGAAACTTATGGGATTCATGATAACTGTCTATGTGGGGCTTTTTACTATTTATTCTTTAGCCGTACTTTCAGATTATATGTGTATCCGCATTGCGGTTTTTGATGTCCCTTTGTATGATTTTCATGGAGGCCATTTTATGTAGCACATAGTTCCCAGGCTGATGGGAAGGCTCAGGTACCACCTAACATATGCCTCCAAAAGGTAGGAGCAGTTAGGGGAGCTCATATCTCCTTAATTTCTGTTCTTCTCCAGGAGACTGACAGGAGAAACGTCTCAAGACACAGATAACTTTAGCAATATAGACTTTAGTACTGCATTACTTGTTTAATGATAACCCATGTTGTTCCACCTTCTGAGCTAATGTTCATGCATGATACTACTAATCTCTGTACCTGAATTGATGGACTGTTTAATTCATGTAACAACAGGTTCCCCTATGAGAATCTTATTGTTTGCATTGCTCTATATGTGGGGATGTGTGGCGTCTTATCAATGTACAGCGTAGGCAGATTATTATAGTGAGTTTTAATACTGCTCCATTGATGTCTTACGTCAGTTGGTTTACAGTTGTAACATAGCTCCTTAATGTTGGATCTTAGTAAATTAGAAGCAATGCAACTCATTAGTCTTATAACGTCTGTCTATGACTCAGGATACCTTACCAGTATTTATCCACATTCAAACAGAGGTTTGTGTTGCTACTGTTGTCTATGCATAGCTCTATTTTTAGGAGGATTTACTGTAATAGATTTTCCTAAGTCTACTTTAGTTATTCTATACTTGTGACCTATACTGCTTATACTCGCATACAGAACATACATCCTGCACACACACACACTCTAAATGTTATTGTTGATCATCAGAGATGCAAATATGGCTTGGATCTGGATATTTTAGCATATGGACGAACTCTTATTTCAGGGACACATACTCATCCCGTTATTTGTGTAAAAGCTGGAGTTGTGTTACCAAAAATCCAGTCCTTGCTGCTGCTCTATGATTCACAGTTTCAAGGTCATCTCACTATCTCCGGAGTAGGTTAACTAAAGATAGCACAAAGACATATTTGAACTATATATGGATTATATAGTCTCATGTAACCTGTTTAAGTTCTCATTACCTCCAGTTGAGGGATATTCATATAGCTAGCTAGTTTAAGTTTAATAATGTATATAACCTTGTCTCATTATTGCAGTTTACATATTTTGTTCAGAGAGGTAACAGTGTGCATAACAATATCCTAATGCCGTAGTTTTTCCATATGTAATATGCTCTGGTTCCAGCTTTAGGTACTGCACAATTCTCATTACAGATGAGTGTGTTTAGCAATTGAGTCCTGAAACCTCATGACCTATGTGTATAATGCCCCTATGTTATATGTTATAATGCCAGATTTGGTTATTGCACCAATTGTATTCATAGTAGTCTTTACTAGATGTTCATATATAAGGTATTCTCTTAATTACTTGCTTGTATATGCTAACATGTTCAATGTGCCTTATACTGATGGTCTGTACGTAGGATATACGTTTTACTTTTCTCCCATAAAGATACTGATCCAGAGAAATGACTGACACCCCCTCCCTACCCACAGTTTGTCTTGTGACATCCACAGGTTCATATGATATATGTTTTGTGTATTCATCTACTTTTATTAAGGAATGAAGCCCGAGTCTCTTTTACAGCTCATTTATCTGACACAGGCCATACAATAACTACTCACATATACCCTTGTAAGGACCCCTCACTATTGTAAATAAATTGACCTCCCCTGCCTCTTATGTATTACTCAGGGTGCAGGATATAAGCTAATAAGTGGAAATTACCTCTTTTTGGAGTCCCCCAGAATATAACCTGCAGTTAATGACCCACCTCTCTAAGATTACCCTTGGTCCCCTATACTTCCTAGGTTTGCATGAACATTCCCTGGAGCCTCTCAAAATTTACCATTCCTAACTATCACCATTTATTTTTTCTTCTATGTTAGAACTAATATTATAGTTTCTCTTTCTTTCTTCAAGAACCCTTACTTGAGATAATAGCTAATCTCACTTAGGACACCCACAATTTGCCTATGACTCCCAGCGCTTAATATTTATACATTCATAATTGTTACCACAAAATACCAATTTGCTGGTAGGTGGCCCTTATGTCAACGGCCGAGACATGAGGGTTTATTGTATGCAGCTCTTGGTAGTTTCAAGAAGGATTAATATAAACAATACTAAATTGCTGGTTTCATCAGCAGATTTCCTATGTAGGGAGGTGGGTCATTTAGGGTAGATGAGTTAAGCACACTCTGAGTTGCTCATAACAGGGGGATCCTCTGACTCTCTGAGGTCATGTGTATTATACTTGTCAGGATACCATATTGATATATTTTTGTACATGTGTATTCTGCTCCCTTCAGCACATTGCTCTGTCATTTTAGATGGTCCCGCCCCCCTCCCCTTCTTTATTTCATATAGGGCGGCTCTTGCCCGCTGAACCCCTCCCCCTTATATAATTATAAAACTGAAGTTCTACTATATTATGTCCAAATTCTTTACTGACACATTAGTCAAACACAATCTGAGATTTCACTCTTATGTTCTTTATTTCATACTGTAGATTTTCCTATCTTCACATAGACAATTATACTTCAAAACATTGCTCTATATTTTATGGGTATAGCTCCTTTATTGCTCTAGCTACAGACCTTTTAATTGCTTCGATAACAATTACTTTTATATATTGTTTCCTAGGAGCACAGAATTGATACCTAAAATTGTAACCTAATTACTACTTTGTTATGTGAGAAGAGTGTATATGTTATTTCTATGCGAATATTGTCCATGGATAAATCTTTGCTGTTTTATTTCTCTTAACTTCAATAAAAAATTGTTTAAAAAAAAAAAAAAAAAAAAAAAGTACACTAACACCCATAAACTACCTATTAACCCTTAAACCAAAGCACTACCGCATCGCAAACACTAAATTAAAGGTATTAACCCCTAATCTGCCACTCCTGACATCGCTGCCACTAATACAATTTATTAACCCGCTCCCCAACATTGTTGCCACTATACTAAAGTCATTAACCCCTATTCCCCTGCACCCTAACATTGCCTACACTATAATAAATATATTAACCCCTATTCCGGCACTCCCTGGCATCGCCACCACTAAATAAAGTTATTAACCCCTATACCTCTGGCCTCCCACATCACTACCACTAAATAAACCTATTAACCCCTAAACCAACAGACCCCCACATCGCCAAAAACTAAATTAAACTATAAACCCCTAAACCTAACACCCCCTTTTTTAAATTAAAATTACAAGATCCCTATCTTAAAATAAATAAAAACTTACCTGTGAAATTAAAAAAAACTAAGTTTAAACTATAAATTAAACTAACATTACTATTATACTAAAATTAAAATACCTATCAATTAAATTAATTAAATTACACATTAAAAATCTTAACCCTACTAAAAAATTAAATCTACAATTACAAAAAAAAACTAAATTACAAAAAATAACAAACACTAAGTTATGAAAAATAACAAAATAAATTATCCAAAATAAAAAAATTACACCTAATCTAATAAACCTATCAAAATAAATAAGTCCCCTCCAAATAAAAACACCCCTAGCCTACAATAAACTACCAATAGCCCTTAAAAGGGCCTTTTGTAGGGCATTGCCCTAAAGAAATCAGCTTTTTCCTGAAAAAAAAAATACAGACCCCCCCAACAGTAAAACCAACCACCCAAAATAAAAAACCTAATCTACCCATTGCCCTGAAAAGGGCATTTGTATGGGCATTGCCCTTAAAGTGCATTCAGCTCTTTTTCTTGCCCTTAAAAGGGCATTCAGCTCTTTTAAGAAATGCCCAAACCCTAATCTAAAAAAAAAAAACCACCACAAAAAACCTTAAAAAAACCTAACACTAATCCCTCTTTAGGTTTTCACAGTTTCTGAAGTCCTACTTGAACGATCTTCAACCCGGCGGCTCCACCTTCATCCAAGCAGCTCCATCTTCATCCATCGTGGGACTGGCATCTTCTTCATCCCTGCGGAAGCGGAGCGGTCGATAGGCAGAGGTCAAGGCAAAGGTCCAAGGCGGAGGTCCAAGGTGGAGGTCCAGGCGGAGTTCTATCAATCCGATTCATGCGATCGTCCTCTGCACACTGAGGATTGAAATGCAAGGTACCTCTTTTATACTGGGGGTACCATTGCATTCCTACTGGCTGAACAATTTAAATCAACCAATAGGAATTAGAGCTTCTAACATCCTATTGGCTGTTCAATCCTCACTGTGCAGTGGACGATCGCATAAAGAGGACCTCCACATTGGATCGATGGACCTCCACCCGGACCTTCGCCTTGGACCTTCGCCTGGACCTCCACCTTGCCCTTCACCTGGACCTCCACCTCCGTGCATCGACCGCTCCGCAGGGATAAAGAAGATGCCGGTCTCGCAATGGATGAAGATGGAGCTGCCTGGATGAAGATGGAGTGGTCTGGATGAAGATCGTTCAAGCGGGACTTCAGCAACTGTGAGTACCTAAAGAGGGGTTAGTGGGGTTTTTTACATTTTTTTGGGGTGGGTTTTTTTCCTCAATTAGGGTTTAGGCATTTCTTAAAAGAGCTGAATGCCATTTTAAGGGCAAGAAAAAGAGCTGAATGCTCTTTAAATGACAATGCCCATACAAATGCCCTTTTCAGGGCAATGGGGTAGCTTAGGTTTTTTTATTTTGTTTTTATTTTTATTTTGTGGGTGTTGAGGGAGATTTGTAATGTTAGGGGGTGTTTGTTTTTATTTTTAGAAAAAGAGCTGATTTATTATAATAAGGGTTATTGGTAGTTCATTATAGATTAGGGTTCTTTTATTTTGGGTGGGTTTTTTTTAAAACTGAGTTTTAGAATAGAAATAATTTTTACTATTTTGGATAATTTGTTTATTTTGTGTATTTTTTTTCTTTTTGGAGTGTTTTTTTTTTAGAATAGCCATTTTTTATTTTTCATGGGCAGCAAAAGAGCTGAATGCCATTTTAAGGGCAATGCCCATACAAATGCCCTTTTCACGGCAATGGGTAGATAAGGTTTTACTTTATTTTTATTTTGTGGGTTTGGGGGGTGGGGGTTTGTATACTGTTAGGGGGTGTTTGTTTTTCTTTTGTCGAAAAATACAAAAGGCCCTTTTGAGGGCCCTTGGTAGTTCATTATAGAGTAGGGTTTTTTTTATTTTGGGGTGTTTTTTTTTTTTAAACAGGGTATTAGAATAGGAATCATTTTTATTGTTTTGGATAATTTTTTAATGGTAGTTTTTTTAGTTTTTGTAATTTTAGTGTTTTTTCTGTTTTTTGTAATGGTAGGTTTTTATTTTTGTAATGTTAGGTTTTAGTGTAAGGCAGCTTAGGTTTTATTTCACAGGTCAGTTTGTATTTATTTTAACTAGGTAGTTAGTAAATAGTTAATAACTATTTTCTAACTAGTCTACCTAGTTAAAATAATTACAAACTTACCTGTGAAATAAAAATAAAACCTAAGCTAGCTACAATATATGATAAGCACTATAAGGAGATAGATATGTGAGGATTAGTTTGGTAATCTCCACATCTCTAATTATATAACAATTGATCTATAGACAAAACCTCATATGTTGCATATTTAGAAGAGAGGAAATTGATGTATATATGCTTCACAAATTGATATGTATGCACATAATAAGCATATATGATTAATAGTTGAATAAATGAATGTGTAAATAACCTTAATGTCTATCTACATAAAATGTATCTACACGTACACTAATGTAAATATATATTTAAAATAGAAAATGCTACATGGAAAAATGCAGAAAGCAGTATCTGAATTTACCAAATTAACTAAGGCGAACGACCTATGTCGAGTTCTATTAAAGAAGCTTCTATTGCTAGTGATAAGGCAAAAAAAGAGTAAGGCCTAACTACACAAAGGCCTGAAGGTCTAGATCTATATTGAGTCCTTTATGATTAACTGTATTCAGAGTGTTAAGTTCGTGAATCCAGTAAGTTTCACGCTGACGTAATGTTTTCATTCTATTGTTGGAACTATTGGGCAGAATCCAATCTATAACTTTAATTCCTAAACCTTTGGAGTTAGCATTATGACAGACTCTAAAATGATCTGATACACTGTGGGTCTCAATTTTATTTTTGATGTTGTAACAGTGTTCGCTGTTTTTTATCATTCTTTTGATTCTCCCAATATAAAAACAATTACATGTGCAGACTAATAAGTATACAACAAAAGTGGATTTACACAAATATTTGTATTTTGCCTTGTACTCTTTGGTATTATTACTGTTGTGAAAAGTGGAGCCCTTTATGATACTACTACACATATTACAATTGCTATTTTCACATGGTCGTGTCCCATTGGCTCTACTCAGCCAATGGGGGTTATCTGTTTTTTTAGGCATTACTGTGGGTCTTAGTTTGAAAGGGGCTAACATATTATTTAAATCATGATTCTTTTTAAAAGTAATAAGGGGCTTCTCAGGGAGAATTTTTCCTAAAATCATATCACTAGTAAGGATATTCCAATGTTTTTTGAGCTTATTTTCAATGTCCTTACTTCCCTGGCTGTATGTAGTGATAAACCTAACCTCATCTTTTTTGCTGTTAAGTCAGTGCTTCTATCTACAGGGTTAAGAATATCTATTCTATTCATTTTGGATACCTTATCCTTAACTGTATGTATCAAGGTAGTATCATATCCTTTTTCCTTAAACCTATTCTCAAGAATAGCTGATTCTTTTATATAATCTGAATTATACATACAATTTCTGCGTATCCTTGATACTGGCCAAGAGGAACATTATTTTTCCATCTTGAAAGATGTCCACTCTTGGCATTGAGGAATCCATTTGTATCTGTTGGCTTTCTATAGTTTTTAACAGCCACTTTGAAATCTTGATCTATAAATAGAAGGTCTTTCCTTATGTTGCTAGTAAGCTTGAGGTTCATTGAGTTGGTATTAATGAAATCAATAAAGTTGTTAACTTGTTCTTCCTGACCTCTCCATACAATAATAATGTTGTCTATATATCTAAAATAATTAAATAAATGATTACTGTACGGATTATTATTCCAAATATATTTATTTTCAAAGTTGATCATGTACAGGTTCGCAAATCATGGGGCAAAGATGGTCCCCATCGCGGTTCCCTGTATCTGTTAATAAAACTGTGATTCAAACTGAAAATAATTATCAGACAAGGAACCCCGAGGGGAACCTAGAGCGGGGTGCGCTGGGTGAGTACAAAATGTGAAACTGTAAACAAACCAAATGGCTTCCGTGAAATAGGGCAGAAAGTCAATACCAGTATAAGACAAAAAAGATGTCGGCGGCAAGGCTCCTCTGGTCTTCGGCGTGAAGATTTCTATAAATTAAAAGTGAGAAAGAGGGCGCCACATAGCGTGATACTGTTGATACAGGTTCAGAAGGCAAAGAATTCAAAAAGGCTTACCGAACAGCTCTGCACCGTTCTGTGACCGGTGCTATCAGGCAGACTAACACTCTCAGTGGTTAGCACACTGGGTGGCCTCGGACAAGATGCAGTCAGGTGGATCTCAGCGTTGTTCGATTAGCACACTGGGTGGCCTTGGATGTGGTGCAAACAGGTGGATCTCAGCGTTGCTTGATTAAAGCAAATCAACGTCTCTGCACCATGTGCACTGCAGCCTCCAATGAGTATTAGACATAAAATACCTCTCCAGGTAAGGTAAATAATCGTGAGAGACAACTTCCGTATAATAAAGTTAAAATCTTTAATCAATCCAGGTTTTTGCTACGCGTTTCTAGACCAATGGTCTTTTCCTCAGGCATAAAAACAAGGGAATTTTGTTTTTATGCCTGAGGAAAAGACCATTGGTCTAGAAACGCGTAGCAAAAACCTGGATTGATTAAAGATTTTAACTTTATTATACGGAAGTTGTCTCTCACGATTATTTACCTTACCTGGAGAGGTATTTTATGTCTAATACTCATTGGAGGCTGCAGTGCACATGGTGCAGAGACATTGATTTGCTTTAATCAAGCAACGCTGAGATCCACCTGTTTGCACCACATCCAAGGCCACCCAGTGTGCTAATCGAACAATGCTGAGATCCACCTGACTGCATCTTGTCCGAGGCCACCCAGTGTGCTAACCACTGAGAGTGTTAGTCTGCCTGATAGCACCGGTCACAGAACGGTGCAGAGCTGTTCGGTAAGCCTTTTTGAATTCTTTGCCTTCTGAACCTGTATCAACAGTATCACGCTATGTGGCGCCCTCTTTCTCACTTTTAATTTGAAAATAATTATGTTGTAGGATAAAATCTATACCTGTGAGTATAAAACTGATTTGTGAATTGGGAAGTTGACTGCGTGTCATACTTTCCTCAATGGCTTCAATGCCTAATTTATGGGGGATACATGTGTATAGGACTGTAACATCACACATGATCCAGAGGGAATCTTGTTCCCATTTCATCCCTTCAAAAGCTTTGATAGTTTGGGTAGTATCCTTCAGAAAAGATTTTGTATTCTTAACTAAGGGTAAAAAATGATCAATGTAAGTTTAAAGATTCCGTGAGAGAGATCATATCCCCGAAATCATTGGTCTTCCTGGGGGGTCGACCAGGGATTTATGAACTTTTGGGAGATGATAGAAAGTTGGTCTAGTGTGATTTCTTTCTAATAGAATTCCTCGTTTGTTAAGATATTATCTAATTTTGCTGTATTCAGAATTATATTAGGTTTTTTAGTATACGTACTGGTGGGATCAAATGTTAATTTCTTGTATGTATCTGCTTCATTAAGTATTCTAAAGGCTTATTTGAGGTAATCAGATCTGTCTTGGGCTACCACTCCACTGCCTTTGTTGGCTGATCTATTGATAATGTCTGTATTATTCTTAAAGAGACATAAAACCCCAAATTATTCTTACATAATTCAGATAGAGAATACAATTTTAAACAACATTGCAATTTAATCCTAGTATCTAATTTGCTTCATTCTTTAGATATCTTTTGTTGAAGAAATGTCAATGCACATGGGTGAGCCAATCACACGAGACATCTATGTTCAGCCACCAATCAGAAGCTTCTGAGCCTATTTAGATATTCTTTTCAACAAAGGATATCAGGAGAGTGAAACAAATAAGATAATAAAAGTAAAATGGAAAGTTGTTTAAGAATGCATGCTCTTGCTAATTCATGAAAGAAAAAAACTTGGGTTTCATGTACCTTTAAGTGCAGACAATGTATATCTATCATGTGGTGACAGATTATTATTGAATCTATTAATTCATTTACCATTTTTGTCTTCCCATAGCTTGGAAACATCCCTGCTAACTAATTTATTATAGATTTTTATGTGTTCCCCTTGTGCCCCAACTGGGAAGAAAGAAGAGGTTTTTTTTAAAATTAGTGTGCACAATTGGCAATTCAACCACATGGTCATAGGTACTAAGATCCAACAAAGCCTCAACTGGGGGTGTAAAAAGAATTTGTGAGTCACTAATGAGGGATTCCAAGATTTTTAAGGTGTTACTGTTGCTATGTTTTAGGGCTATTCCCTCTTGTGGTATAGAGTATATACTGTAAATGGCTGTTGCTTATATACTTTTGAAGATCAATATACATTTCAAATTTGTTGGGAGCTTTTTTAGGAGCAAAATTAAGTCCTTTAGCCAAAAGATTGATTTCATGGTGAACTAATTTTTTAGTGGTGAGTTCATATACATTATCTTTATTTCTTATTGAGGTGTCCTTCTTAGATCATAATCTCTGAAGTCTGAACGTATCTTCCTCATCTAACTCCTCACTTGTTCTTTTTCTTTTTTGAGGGGTCATGTGTACATTTGTGTGAGACTCTGTTCTTATTCTCGTTCGGTAATAGTTGGGTAACATTTTGTAATCATCTCTCATGAGTCTAAAAAATATTTGTTTTTGATTATTATGTTGTTCTCTATCATTCCACTGCTTGTGTTGTATTTTTTTATATTTCTTATTTTGGGGGGTTGGTTGGGTGGGGTTTTTACTTTTAGGGGGGACTTTGTCATTTTTTTAGGTAAAAGAGTTGCTTAACTTAGGGCAATGCCCTACAAAAGGTCACCCTTTTAAAGGGTATTGGTAGTTTATTGTTAGGTTAGGGGGTGTTTTTATTTTTTTGGGGGGGCTTTTTTGTTTTTATAGGGCTATTAGATTAGGTATAATTTTTATTATTTGGATATTTTTTTATTTTTTTTAATCTTAGTGTTTTTTAATTTTTTGTAATTTTAGTGTTTTTTTGTAATGTTAGATTTTTTTTTATTTTTTTGTAGAATTAGATTTATTTAAATTTGTATTTTTTTCGTAGTGTTAGGTTTTTGTATTCATATAATTTGGGATTTTTAATTGGTAGTTTATTTTCTTTCATTAGAATAGTTATTTTAGGTTAATTGATAGTTTAATCTTAGTTTTTTTTTATTTCACAGGTAAGTTTATATTTATTTTAAGATAGTTATATTGTAACTTTTAATTTAAAGTTAGGGGGCTGTTAGGTTTAGGGGTTAATAGTT
Organism: Bombina bombina; assembly: GCF_027579735.1. NCBI lineage: Eukaryota > Metazoa > Chordata > Amphibia > Anura > Bombinatoridae > Bombina > Bombina bombina. The sequence continues at coordinate 121,647,022 of NC_069505.1, forward strand.
TAATTTAGTGTTTTGCGATGTAGGGGGCGGCTTATAGGAGTTAATAGGTTTATTTTATTAGTTACACTATGGGGGGCTGGCAGTTTAGGAGTAAATAGGTTTAGTTTAATAGTTACGATGTGGGGGTCTGGCTGTTTTGGGGTTAATACTTTATTATAGTGTTGGCAATGTGGGGGGGCGGCTGTTTAGGGGTTAATAGGTATATTTTAGTGTCGCTGATGTGGGTGGGTGGCAGATTAGGGGTTAATAGGTATAATATAGTATTTGTGATGCGGGAGGGTGGCGGTTTAGGGGTTAATAGGTAGTTTATGGGTGTTAGTGTACTTTGTATAATTTTAGTTTAGTTTTTTGAGTGCCGAATGGATCGTGCGTTACAAGCTAAAATGCTTGCAGTATAGCTATACCTAGGGATGGGCGAATGTTTCGCAACATTCGAAAAACGGCACGAATTTTAACACATTCGTTCGTTCGAAACGAATTTTGAATGTTTACATAACATTCTAACATTCGATTTTCAAATGTTCGGTTTCGAATTTTACGATTACATTCGAAAATATTCTTTTCGAAAAATTTGAATTTAGATTGTAATAGTATTTCTAATGCTTTTTCTTTAAATGTAATATTCGAATTATGCAATATTCGAATTCGAAAAATTAGAATTTAGATTGTAATAGTATTTCTAATGCTTTTTCTTTAAATGTAATATTCGAATTATGCAATACGTGTATTCGAATTCGAAAAATTCGAATTTAGATTGTAATTGTATTTCTAATGCTTTTTCTTTAAATGTAATATTCGAATTATGCAATATTCGAATTCGAAAAATTCGAATTTATATTCGAATTCGAAAAATTCAAATTTATATTCGAATTCGAAAAATTTGAATTTATATGTTTGTAATAGTATTTCTAATGCTTTCTTTAAATGTAATATTCGAATTATGCAATATTCTATATGGAAACATTCGAAATGATATATTTGTATCTATTATGTATCAATTTACTAGATTCCCGCCCTACCACATGAACTATTGAACTTCTGAATAGTATTTGTTAAATAGAATGTTAAATTCGAAATTTCGAATGTGGACATTCGATATAATTATAAACATTCAAATTCGAAAGTGACATTTGAAAACTGTAAATAACATTCGATTTTCGAAAAAAAAACATTTTTAAATTATTTTTATTGAGAGAAACACATGTGAATAACAAGAATTACATCATACATCAAAAAATATGATCCAGATGGAATCAGGAACAGTAAGAACAGTAAGAGGCATTACATTTTTGACAGGAGATTATCTCAAATATTTCTCAAATGCACAACACATAAATTCTCAAATTATCTCAGAAATTTCTCAAATGCCCATAGCACATACATTCTTCACATGTAGTTATCCCCCACGTTTTTATTTTATTTTATTAAACTTACCCCAACCCAAACCCCCTAACCAACTAAAAATTAAACATAACAAAACTAAATAATAATATGATAAAACAAACTACAGGGAGTGCAGAATTATTAGGCAAATGAGTATTTTGACCACATCATCCTCTTTATGCATGTTGTCTTACTCCAAGCTGTATAGGCTCGAAAGCCTACTACCAATTAAGCATATTAGGTGATGTGCATCTCTGTAATGAGAAGGGGTTTGGTCTAATGACATCAACACCCTATATCAGGTGTGCAAAATTATTAGGCAACTTCCTTTCCTTTGGCAAAATGGGTCAAAAGAAGGACTTGACAGGCTCAGAAAAGTAAAAAATAGTGAGATATCTTGCAGAGGGATGCAGCACTCTTAAAATTGCAAAGCTTCTGAAGCCTGATCATCGAACAATCAAGCGTTTCATTCAAAATAGTCAACAGGGTCGCAAGAAGGGTGTGGAAAAACCAAGGCGCAAAATAACTGCCCATGAACTGAGAAAAGTCAAGCGTGCAGCTGCCAAGATGCCACTTGCCACCAGTTTGGCCATATTTCAGAGCTGCAACATCACTGGAGTGCCCAAAAGCACAAGGTGTGCAATACTCAGAGACATGGCCAAGGTAAGAAAGGCTGAAAGACGACCACCACTGAACAAGACACACAAGCTGAAACTTCAAGACTGGGCCAAGAAATATCTCAAGACTGATTTTTCTAAGGTTTTATGGACTGATGAAATGAGAGTGAGTCTTGATGGGCCAGATGGATGGGCCCGTGGCTGGATTGGTAAAGGGCAGAGAGCTCCAGTCCGACTCAGACGCCAGCAAGGTGGAGGTGGAGTACTGGCTTGGGCTGGTATCATCAAAGATGAGCTTGTGGGGCCTTTTCAGGTTGAGGATGGAGTCAAGCTCAACTCCCAGTCCTACTGCCAGTTTCTGGAAGACACCTTGTTCAAGGAGTGGTACAGGAAGAAGTCTGTATCCTTCAAGAAAAACATGATTTTCATGCAGGACAATGCTCCATCACACGTGCCCAAGTACTCCACAGCGTGGCTGGCAAGAAAGGGTATAAAAGAAGAAAATCTAATGACATGGCCTCCTTGTTCACCTGATCTGAACCCCATTGAGAACCTGTGGTCAATCATCAAATATGAGATTTACAAGGAGGGAAAACAGTACACCTCTCTGAACAGTGTCTGGGAGGCTGTGGTTGCTGCTTCACGCAATGTTGATGGTGAACAGATCAAAACACTGACAGAATCCATAGATGGCAGGCTTTTGAGTGTCCTTGCAAAGAAAGGTGGCTATATTGGTCACTGATTTGTTTTTGTTTTGTTTTTGAATGTCAGAAATGTATATTTGTGAATGTTGAGATGTTATATTGGTTTCACTGGTAAAAATAAATAATTGAAATGGGTTCAATAATAAAATTAATCCTCAAAAATACAACTTGCCTAATAATTCTGCACTCCCTGTACAGCTAGCATATATATCTTCCTGTGAAATGAATGTGGGAATTCTCCTCTTATTTGAAGTCTTAGTTCAGGATGAGTTATACTATTGTGAGAGCGTTAATCAGTATGAAATGCGATATGGTCTGCAAGTTGGAAACTGAAATAATTAATTAGTCATACAGGTCGATAAATTGTTAGAATATCCTACGAATGTTACCTATTATACCTGTATACTATCCCTTAAACCCCAGAAACGATACTAGGATTGGTGTCAGGCCTCTTATTTTGAGATATTCCCAAAATATTGGCTAAGGATTAGTTCCTGTGGACTATGTAGGTAATACCACTCATCACTCCCCCACCTAATGAGGGGTTAGTATACCCTTATTCAATGTCAAGAGGGCTTATTTAGATTATTTTAGTACAAGAAATTATTGTATGATTATTACCCATACTACATAGTACATTCCTTAATACTACAGCTTCTGTTTTTTGTATCTTAGGACAGGTATTAGTATTGGTAAGCATGTTTTTAAGGGGTAAGGTGGGTCCTGCATGGGGTATTGTACACTTACGTGTATTTCAAGTTATGATGTAGTGGATTAGGTATGCTAGGATAGTTTTCTAATGTGAAGAGTAAAATTGTAGAAAGGCACTTAAAGAGAGGGTATCATTGCCATAGCAATCTTATATCAAGTAGGGTTGTATTAATCTTAGAGTTAATAGTGTACATTTATAAAACCTCTGCAACGTTGGGGGTATTCGTAGGTTGAAGTGGGGAGGTGTGAATGTCACTTACTGGTTGTATCTTTGGGGGTAAAGTGGTTAAAACTTTGAGTGTAGTGAGTAGGCAAACCCCCACTAGCTCAGCAGGTGGCATAACGCATGACATTTCAAAATGTTGGCTCACAATAGATGCTTAGAGAGGATGGATCCCACTTCAGGGGGATAGCTACTAGCAAAATAAACTTACAAAAAAAGTACAGAACACTAAAACAATAAACACATATCTAAGTAATGGAACTCTTGAAATATATTTTCATGCCATCGTCAGACTACAATATAGGCTCCTCTGTTAAAATTTGTAGAATATATCAAAAGCAGGAATTCTGCAATATGAGCCATTGAAACCTCAGGTACAATATGTGGATACTTGAGGAGGTATGTGAATGAGGAGGTATTTCTCTAGCCATACCCCCAGAGGTGTAAGATTTAAGCTGATATTTAATAACAAAAAAGAAGATCTAAGGCAGTGGGTCAATGCAAAGGTAGACAAATATTGTGGCAACAGGGTAAGGATAATTGTCTGAAATATCATCAGGCTATTTAGTCCCACTGTCTGTAGTTTAAGACTTCACAAAAAGGTTGGTAATTTATACATGCAATAGTCCAAAGGGTTCCTACTATAGAGCTGAGACCCGGGAACCACTGCATCAGCCCTTAAAATTAGGTCAGCCAATTCCAGCATGGATCAATAGCAAGTAGCTGTATCTCAGGGGATCATGGCATCTCTCAGGGGTTCGACAACAATGTGGGTTTTGCTTACCCTGCCGCTTTCTATTTGCATGTGCCATAACCCCGCCGACAGGCCTGTCAGTTCTGAATTTGCCGGTTAGACGTATGAGCATATTTTGAGGTCCATATGTGCGGTGATCGCGCCGGTCACCATGTGTAACGATTGACATACACGGAGTGGTAGAAGATTCAGTTGCAACCTTTACGGGGTAAGCAATTTTGATTGAGTTGATTCCTTTTCAGGGCTTGGTCTAGGATCTATTGCTGAAGCCGTGGCAGACAATGGAAGAGCAACAGTAGGTATCAGTAAGCCATTCTTTGAGTCAGCAGATTCCAACCACTCTATGCATGCTGGATTTATTCCGGTCATCAGTGTTTTTACCACTTCTCTCCTCTGTGAGGGAGCCGTGGCCAGGAAGCCAATGTCCACCCGTGAGCATGATGTGGAGCCGTTTATCATACTTTGTAAGGCAGGGTCGGAGATGGGTTGCTTCTGTCGGTGCGGCTGTTCCGTTGTTTTCACTATTGCGCACAGATTAGAGCAAGAAAGGAGGAGCCGGTCTAATTTGGGCAAGAATGCAGCCTTTATTTCATCTAGCAAGTGGATGCCAGTATATACTTCTTCAGAGATGAGCCTCTTCATACCGTAAGCCAGGGAGGAACTTTTATAAGTGCAGAGTCAAGGTAAAGTTATGTACAGCGTGGCGGGAAAGGGCCTGTCACTTCGCCAAGCGGCTTTTTAATTTCAATTCGCTTCTCGGGGGCCAAGTGATGATATAACTTGATCCGAAAGAGTTCCTGGCACAGAAATTGCCAAGGGATAGCAGGATGGCAATGTTTATAGCCACTTTTAGCTTTTAGCTGCACGGAGCCTCAAGAGTCAGTGGCCATCTTGGAATGCCACCCACCAGAAGTCTCGATTTTCTAATTTTTAAGAATATTCGTTCTTATCGACATTCGGATTTAGAATTCGAATTTCGGTAATAACATTCGTTCTACATTCGAAATTCAAAAATTTACACATTCGCCCATCCCTAGCTATACCACTGTGACTTGTAATATGCAATACCTGCCATTCCACGTGCAATGGCCAATTTTTCAGCGGTACAGCCATAACGCACCATAACACAAAACTTGTAATCTAGCCGTTATTTTGCTAAATGCTTTCTACATTAAATAATATTATTGACATAACATTAGACACACCTGCTAAACTTTAGTTAAGTTATTAGAATTGATGAGAAGAGAAATTTGGGCATGAGGAATTTGGCCAATATCTTAGAGAGTGGAATTAGACATTAGCACCTGTGAAATCTGCTGCATGGTTTCCACTGAGTGTTGATGCTGCATGTAGCTGTAATGTTCCTGTCCACCCTTGTATGCTGGAATTAATGCTTATTCAAAACCCAAAGATAAGTAATGCTTTTATAGAGTAATCACTGCCTTGCTTTAAAGCTTATTAATGATTAATGTTAAAGCAATACGTTCATAATAAACACTGCTCTTATTATACAGCATTTTCATGTTTCCTTTCTTTTTTGATACTATTATGACCTTAGTTTGCATAACAGTTGAGATCTCTGATAATATAAAAATTAAATGGTGATTATTTGATATTTCATCTTTTTTAATAGAATGAGGAAACATTTTTTGCAAATAAATAAGAAATTTAAAATAATCTGTCCATCAAACTTTAAATAAAAAATATCTATATTGTCATCATTATTTTATTATATATACATTTTTTTTTTAACAGATCATTGTTTTTCAAGTTTTTCCTGTGTTGTCCTATTCAAGTAGCTCAATCGTTACACTTTCCTTGACTGTTCTAAGCTATGGAAATCCTTTAAATGATTTATAGCTATTATTAAAAAAAAAAGTAGCATTACAAAATGCTCAATCTCAATATAATAGACATATAATCAATATCAATAAATGTACACACATCTATTATGTATTGAAGGTACTCAAAAATATACTGAAAATCACTTTAGTATGAAGAAGAGATTAGGATCACTATTTTACACACATTACAACATAATTTACAATTCATTTAACTTTAAGTATGGATATCACTCAAAACATATTTTCAATGTCAATATTAATTTATACATATAATTCATGATGTTAAAAACGTCCTCTCTCAAATTCATAAAATAATCATAAGAATGGTAAATATCCAGAGAAAAGATCAAAATGAAATCACATATTTCAAAAGAGATAAGAGGCAGCATAAGTTCATAAGAACATTGTAAACGTTCCATCAACTTCATTAAATAATAGAGTCCATGAGGCAATTAAAAATATTAAATAGTATGTCTAGGCCAGAATTTAAATTTTAACTCAGACTCCAAAACGTAGGGAAATTTGAAAATTAAACTCTTGGTCCCCAAATTAGCTACATGTACCTTCATTACATAAGAAAGGTTTACATTTGAGTTTATGGGGCATATGTATCAAGCTGCGTATAGAGCTTGATGCCCCGTGTTTCCAGAGAGCCTTCAGAAGTTATGAAGCAGCGATCTAAAGACTGTTGCTCCATAACCTGTCTGCCTGCTCTGAGGCGGCAGACAGAAATTAACCCGATCGAATACGATCGGGTTGATTGACACCCACTGCTAGCGGAATCTGCAGGGGGCGGCATTGCACTAGCAGTTCACAAGAACTGCTGGTGCAATGATAAATGCTGTCGGCATTAATCGATGTGCAGCGGACATGATACGCTATATCGGATCATGTCCGCTCTCACCATAATAAATAGGCCCCTATGTTTCATATTTCCATTATAAGAGCACTGAAACCAAGAATTTCCCAAAAATTTCCATGTTTAAGACCCCAGTGTTAAAAGCATTGTGGTAAGTAATATTTTAAAAAAGGGATCTGTCTTGCGGTTTCATTGACATAATGATAAACATCTGCAGGTGTTATTTAAGCAAGCTAAAACATTTCCTTATTGGTTAAGAACAAAACGGGCAAGAATTAACCCTAAAGTTGCTAAAAAAGGAAAGAGAGACATATACATGTTTAACATACATGATCAGCCTATCTAAACAGATTCAATAGGCAAACTTAGCAACATACTAGGCAATACCCTACATGTTTGAATAATCAATAAACACAGTGTGAACATGTATACCTAAAGCTATGCGTTTACCTGAATAAAGAAAATGCTCAGATAATAATTACAGTG